>NC_056743.1:1755742703-1755872703 GCF_019279795.1 Protopterus annectens
ATATATATATATATATATATATATATACACACACTCACACACACACACACACACACACACGCATATATATATATATATATATATATATATATATATATATATATATATATATATATATATATATATATATATATATATATATAGACCATAGCTCTGAAATAGTCAGGGACATATTTCAACAGAATCAGGGACAAACCCAGAAAAAATCAGGGACTACTATTAACTTGAGACGTTGGCAGAGTAAAAAAATATTAATTTATATACATTTTGTGAAATACAAGAAATCTATAACTCTTAATTACTGCCATTATTTCTTGAGTATAATTCACCACCTTTCCTGCAAGAGTCACCAGTTTTAGGAGGTATTATTAGGGACAGAGCTAAATTTTGGAGTCAAAATCAGGGACATCCCTGGAAAACGGGGACAGTTGAGAGGCATGATATAGACACACACACACACACACACACACACACACACACACACACACACACACACACACACACACACACACACACAATTTAAAATAACTAAATAAGTAAACTTGGCCCCAGACATATATCTCTGGAAACATCTAATACTGTCTTTCAGATTTAATCAGGCTGATTCAGTCACCTAACGCAGCATGAGCCAATAAAACAGCTCCTTGCTGCTTCATACAGCAGCCTGGAGACACCCTTTAAAAACAACTGTTCTGTCTTCTGCCTAGTTACCTTACTCTCTATGTAAAATACACAGAATGCCAGGCTCTTTTGAAAACAGCCCGTGACAAGAGTAAGACATTTTTTTTTATGTACTGTAATTCGGTAGAGCTAAGAACTCTGGACTTGTTTAATAGAATGCATGGAGTTCCATACTTGCATAAGGGAGTAGACAAAATAAATTAAGTTGTCTCTGTGGAAAATCACATAAATAAATAAATAAAAATGTTCCCCCACCAGGGAGCTGCAGCCAAGCAGGCAGTACATTGAGTTACCCCCAATTTTGACTATGCATGTGGTTTGAGGAGAATAACCTTTTCTAAAAAGTATAAATAAAAGCCATGTGGAGAGAGGTGCAGTCCATCCCCAGCAAAACAGGTAGGATTATCAATCATCTTGTCGCAGGCTGATATATATTGAAAAACACCAACAGATTAAAGTGCTCAAAACAGTACACCAACCAAAAAACACAGAAAGAGCACTAGAAAAAAAGCCCATGACACTCCACTATCTGTATTTAAACAGTTTATTAAGCACTCCACACAGATTTAGCCAGCCTATTCAGGCACTTAAAAGCATTAACGCTGCTTAAATAAATTCAAGCATTTTCGTCTCCAGGGAGACTTCCTCAGGCTAGCTAAATCTGTGTGGAGTGCTTAATAAACTGTTTAAATACAGATAGTGGAGTGTCACGGGCTTTTTTATATATTGAAACACCTTAGAATGATACCAATAGCTAAACCAATAGCTTTTGTTTGTATCATGGCATAATTCTTGGTGATGGTAGGATGCTGCTCATGACTAGTTCCATACCAACCTCAGACACATTCTGAGAGCTCTGTCATGTATCTCTCCAGTTGATCCATGGAGGTGTGTCTCAAGTGTTTCATTCCCACCTGTGCAATGACAAAGACATATGTGTAGATAGGATGAAGTGACTTTAGTGCTATAGTGACACAGTGAATACTGGCACTGTCTCACTTTGGTGGGATCTATGACTAAAACTCTGCCAGATGTGTTGGCTAGCCCTTCCAGCCTTTAGGGCATTTGCTTGCAGTTGAGTTACACCCCTTTCTAATTTCTATTGTTTGGTTTAGTTTGAATGATAATTGCTTGGAAGTGTAACACTGAGTATCTTGTATATCCACCGTTCTTCTTGGTAGCTTTTGAGATTTAGGTAGGGATTTCTTAACATAAGAATGCTTATTTACTGGTTTAGGACAAACTGCCATGGTTATAAGAAGTGAAAATCAATACTGACAACCTAATGGGAACTGTTAATAATTTAAGAAGAGAGGCTGGAATCCCAGGTTAGTAAATACTTAACTACGCTTACATATGCATTCATCTGGTAGAAGAAGCAAATGATAAGTTAGTAAATATGAGGTAGTTGTTACACTGCCTCAAGGTACCTAGCCTATCTCTCAGCTGCCAAGAATTTCATAAAATTGCCAGATTTTTTCCTTATATTTTGTATCTGTTCTTTATAAAATTTGTGGTTTTCTGTCAAACCTTTGAGGACTGACGTCAATAAATAATGACACATTTGAGTTTCAGACTTTATATCCTTCAGAGAATGCGTTATACAAAATCTGTTATTCTCGACATTTTGTAAGTTTATAAGAACATTGTTTAATCTGTCCCTGATGTTGGGTCTTTTTCACCCTGTTATTTTTAGCTTTGTCCAGAAAACGTATGCTAAGAGGTATGGTGCCTAGTGCTATCAGTCTGGCAGTAGGTGATGTGGGAAACTATGACCTGATTATTTGTAGTGTCCATGTACAAAGAGTATTAATAAAGTATATAATTTAGGTAAAGGGTCTATATTTTAAAAATTCAGAATGCAGAACAGTAAATGAATTGTTGTAGAGTGGCAAATAGAACAAAAGGCTGTAGTCAGTGAATCAGTGGCAGCAGTTAAAATTTACAGTATAGTCATTGCAATCACACAATTTGTGAGTGCAGTACAGCGACTTGCAATCATACTTGATTACCACAACAGTAAAGAGTTACAGTAACAGTGTGGGCTTCAGCAGCAGCAATTTATGGATACTAGATGCAGCACCTATCAGTTTGGTTTGGATTTCACAAGAGCAGCTAAAGTAAAAGTGATGAGACACTTTGTAGATTACAGAAATGACAAGACTTAGGCTCAGAATGTCCAACAGCAGACAGAATTGTAGTTACACCCCACCCAAATAGAATGACAATATCTGCAAAGACACCAAGTTTAAACAAACAAATTAGAGCACACAGGTCGATTAAAAAAACATACTTCTCTTGCAACCAATAATGTTTCATTTAATTACATGGCCTTATTAGCATAATGTGCAGATCCTTTGTGGACACTGGCCTTCACAGAAATATTTCTTTTTTTAACCGTCCTATTGAAATATTTATGCAACATACATATTAAACATCATGGGCAGCTTAACTAAGATCTGGAAATATTACAAGCAAAGTCATCCTTGCTTTTTTTCCAGACCACAGATCTTATGTTAAAGGCATCTAACCATTTTGTTGATGCATTTAAAATGGTTTAAAGACATCTCTTCACTAGCAGTCCACAGAGCAGTGATATAAAACTTAAGGAGTGCAGACCCATGCCAAATGAAATTACAGGCCTCTAGATCTCTTACTGCATCAAAGCTGTCTAAAATTAATCAAGGCCAATCAAAATTATTCTGAATAAAAGCATTGTCCATAAGTTCACCATTGATAAAAATTCCACAGAGGAAAAGCCATATCGCAATGTCAAAATGCATGTACAATGTCAGCACCATACTGAGCACAAGCTTTACAAAAGCCAACCAGTTCAAGAAAAAAATAAGTTAACTTAGATGGGATAAAATAAGCATTGTAAATGAGTACAAATTGGTTTTAAGAAGGGAAGCATCTGAAAGCCTTTTCCTCCCAAATCACTTTGCAATTTAAATGTGAATTGCTCTGTGGGAAGTAGGAACCCCAAATAAAGAAGTGGAGGATCTGATCTCTGTTCATCTGCCTCATATCAGATTTGGTTATTTTGGAGACTGGATCTGCTGAGATTAACAGAAGTTAAAAAGTTTGAAACAAAAGCAGTTTTTCCAAGATGGAGATATCCAACACATGAATTTTAGGCAAAACTAAATAACTTATATTTAGCCTAGCAGCATATCAAGTGGGAAACATTTTGATAATACAAAAGTGCCCCAAAAAGTTAAAATGAAAATTGAGTTTGAAATTATAAAAGAATATAGAAAGGCAAAGTTATCAGGTCTAATCATCAAATATGGAGTCACAAGGATCTATTAGTCCACAAAGTTGTATAAGTTTTGTGAGTGTGTGTGTGTGTGTGTGTGTGTGTGTGTGTGTGTGTGCGTGTGCATGGCTGTCTGTATATTTCTCTATAATGTGAATATATATATATATATATATATATATACATATATATACATTTATATATATTATATATATATATATATATATATACACATATATATACATATATATATATGTATATATACATATATATACATATATATATATATATATATATATATATATATATATAAAATACATGCACACACACACACACACACACACACACACACACACACACACATGCACACATCATTAATAAATCTTTAAGAATATTTTAGTTTAAATGAAAAATGTTACCCAGTAAAGAAAAGCAGGTCCCTTCTCCATAACAGTAGAACTAAGGGTTGGCAGGTATTCAGATCACTTGGAAGATAAAACTTCCTCAGGTGGCAGTTACCTTCCCTTTATCCCATAATATACCACAGTGCCTAGCCTAGCCATACCTTAGAACCTAATATATCAGAGGTGAATGAATATGGGAGTTTAGGTTGTGGAGGAGAGAATACTGCGGTGGTGGTGCTGCGGTAGCATTGTCGCCTCACAGTAAGACGTTGTCCTGTTTGATTCTCAGCAAGAGCATCTTCTGTGTGGAGACATGCGTGAATGGGCGTACCTTCGTTGTAGGTTGTGCATCAGGGCCGGCAACTCGGCACATAAAAATCTACTGCCAATCATTAGCGGACCGGAGTTCCACTATGGTGACCCCTAACCGGGAAAAGCCAAAAGACACAAACAAAGGTTGTGGAGGAGAGACCCACTCTTCCAAGTTTGTCATTATAGTAAGTATATAATATTCATATCTAGTGAGAAGAGGTTCATCCTGCCTAAGTGCAGAAAAGAGTCCTCTTGACTGATGGCTCTAGAGGCATATTTGGGTCTCAGTATCACATCTGGGTTATATAGTACATTATGAAGATTATGAGAGAGCACCAAGCAGCTATAGCACAAATAGCATCAAGAGCTGCATTCATTTAAACAGCTGGAGATATAGCACCTGCTTTGGTTGAATGAGCCTTTGGAACACAAGGAAGAGGTTTACTGTCCTTACAATAACAAAAGTGAATGCAGTCAGAAATCTATCTGAATAAAGTGACCTTAGAACGTTTCTATCAAATCTTTATGTGTGGAAAAGCAATGAAAAGTTGGCTGTCCTTAAAATATTTAGGAGAGGAATTATTAAACCAAGACCTGTTTATCATACCCATGTCATACATAGCATCAACCCCAAAACAAAGAGGTGAGGATTGGTCAAGTTTTCCAAAAATGGTACTTTAACCTGAAAAATGAAGATTAAATCCTAACTTAACAGTAGTATTTTTCATATGATGTGTTCTCTTAACTTGCTGATTCAAAAACTAATTATCTGGTGAACAATTGCTTAGCAAGCTGATTATACCAAAAAACTACTTGATAATTACCAAATGAATACTTGATAGTTGTCCTTAACTAGCTATATATATATATATAATCTTAACACTGCTTTTGACAGGGAGACAATCAACCTTCTGCCCAGTTTTTGTAAAGCAAGACAAATTGATTTAGTCCTGATTGAACAAGAGTGGATTTTCTTAAGTTTAATCTTGCTTATACATCAGCCATGAACCTTCCTTTCTATATTCTAATATGACAGAAAAGTAACTTGTTGTCATCCTTTTTGATTAAGTTATGTCTTCATTTAATCTAATATAACATTTCTCTTGTAAGCTAAGGTACATATATCTTATAATATTTCCCATTATATTTCACAGAAGTTAGTAAGTCCATTGTATTCCTTAATACACAATTCAAATTTCAATCATTTGGTTACATTCACGTGACTGTTGAAATGCCACCATCTAACCTGCTCAGGCAGAGTTAGCAGAAGATTCATAGACACTGTTCATATGTTTCAATAGCTACACTCAGTGACACCTTTTTTGAGTGCTCTATGAACGCTGGTCTGGAGACCAAATCCTGAAATAATTATGTTCTTATCCTTTGTCATAACTCAGTTCAAGATAGGGGCATATCCAGACAGAACATGTATTTGGGTGGGCCCCTCTTTCATTTAGGACAAACCAAACGTGAATAATATGTCCTTCACATCAGGAGAGACAATTTAACAGTGAATATTAAAATCTCCTAATGTAACCCAATTTATATGGAGAGAAGCATCCCTCTTGACTAACCTAAGGACTACACAAACCTGGTGGCATGTATAAAGTACTTATAAGGACAGGAAAATGTTGAAAATGAACTGAACTATATGCTAAATGAATATCTGTGTGGGCTCCTTAGTGCTTGAAAGTGCTGAATCTAATCAAATAGCAATGCCACACTCTCTGTATGCAACCACTCAGCTATAATACTTGAAAAAACAGACAGACACAAAAGAGAGTGCAGACCATTTAAGGTTATATCCATTGAAAATAAAACTAGATTTATTTGACAAGTCTTCAAGTTCATTTAAGAGCCAGCTAAGTATGCACACAGATGAGGGTAATAGGATATATGGTAGATATATAAAGACTATGGCAAAGACACCAAAACTAAGTGGGCAACAACATCAACGGATAGACTTTTAACAGTAAAAGAAGCTACTTGGCCAGAGTTTCTTATCAGAAATAGAAATCAGTCACATCAAAAGAAATTAGACTTATTGGTAAGAAAACGAGTAAGAGATTGTTTTCGTTCAGAGTACATTTCAGAAACTGAAAGTACAAACAAATGCAATCTGATGGTAATGCTGCTCTATGCTAGAAGTCTAAATCTCAAAATGCACTCACACAAGGCACTCCTTAAAATGGAGAACATCGACATTTGTGCTGTAACAGAGACTTGGTTAAAAGCAGCTGAAAGCACCCCATGCACTACCAGGCTATAACTCATTCCACACCTTTCAGCCCCAGAACTTGGGCCGAAGCTCCAAAGGTGGTGGTGTTTCCATATTCATAAAGGATGCGCACACCTCTAGGCTGGTAGCCCAACATAAAGCATCAGAGATACTTCAGGTGCACCTAACATTGGGTAAGACAGCGATTCAGGTCGTAGCCTGCTATAGGTCCCCAACCATGTCCCAAGACTCACACTCCACATTCCTAAGCACCCTGGAGAATATTAGGGTCCAACCTAACACTCTCATACTGGGCGACTTCAACTACCCCTCCATTACTGGGAAAACTACGCATGTACCAATACACTTGCCCAACGTCTCCTGGAATTCATTAATTCCAATGCCCTGGACCAGCTCGTACTTACTCCCACTAGAGGTAGCAACATCCTTGACCTGGCCATTACTAACTTGGGCGACCATTGCTCTACACCAGTAATCAACTCCTCCCTGGTTAGATCCGACCACAAACTAATCACCTTGGAAATCCACCCCCCCCTGCAAAGGTAACCACCATGAAAAACGTTTCCAAAGCTAACTTTGGGCTCCTAAAAACAGAGGTGGCTAATTTCACGGCACCGATGCAAATGGAGAATAGTTGCATGACCGCCGAATCATACACCAATGCACTGTATGAACACGTAAAAAAATGCATGGATCTCGCCATACCCAATAAAATCAAGACGCTCTCCTCCAAAAAAAAGGAAGCCACTCTGGTGGTCCCCTGCCATAACCAAACTCTACAACAGAAGAGGAAACTGATGTGGAGTAAGGTGAAGTCCCAAGACTGTAAGAAATCCTTTATCAGCCTCAACAAAAAGTTGAGATCCCTCATCAAATCCTCTAAAGCTAGCTATGAAAACAGAATTGAAGCAGATAGTAAAGACAATCACAAGGGCTTCTATAGCTATGTAAAGAATCTCCACGGCAATACCCAGATTTGCTCTGAGCTACTGCACAATGGTACCTCCTATACTGAGCCAACAGATATTGCCAATATACTGGCCGACAGATTCAGTGCCAACTTTACCCCTCTCTCCCTCCAAAGGACCAATCACAATACCAGCAGATTGCCAGGCACCCAGTATTACTGCTGCACAGGTTAAAACAGCACTGTCGAAGGCCAGGAATACAGCTTCTATGGAACCTGAACATATCCCTGGTTGTGTTCTACATGAACTACAGAGTGAACTGGCACCTCACCTGTGTGCCCTGTTCAATCACAGCCTCACCTCAGGCTTTGTCCCTACCGAATGGCGCACTGCTACAGTCATCCCTCTCCACAAAGGAGGAGTGACTAAAGACCCTGGGAACTATCACCCCATTAGCCTGAAGAGTCTGATATGCAAAGCTATGGAACGCATCATCATGGACCTAATAAACAAGGATATAAGGAATCTCCAAACTCTGGATCCCGCACAGTTTGGTTTTGTGAAGGGTAGATCATGCCTGCTCAACCTGGTCAACTTCTCTGACTCAGTCACCAGAGCTGTGGATGAAGGTAAGGTGGTTCATACAGCCTACCTTAATCTGGCCAAGGCCTTTGATACCATTCCTCACTCAGGAATCATAGAAAAAGTCACTAAACTAGGCATCAACCCCTATATCAATAGCTGGGTTGCAAATTGTCTCAAAGATAGAACCCACAGTGTGAAAGTAGCTGACTCAGACTCAGACTCAGACTGCCGACCAGTCACAAGTGGAGTCCCACAGAGTTCGATCCTGGGTCCTCTCCTGTTTGGTATCTACTTCTCTGAAGTTCAGGCCAACACAACGGGACTCTGGCTGACAAAGTTCACAGATGATTGCAAGTTGGGACTTATTAATAACCCCCCAAGTGATGTTGACATCCAATAGAAAGGCCTCACTGAGACCAACGACTGGTGTCAGAACCATGGCCTTAAGCTCAATGCCAAAAAATGTGTCGTCATCCCCTTTGGGAAAAACCCGGTTCCCATGAATTACCACATCGACGGTAGTCCACTGAACAAAGAGGGCATTATAAGAGATTTGGGAACACAGGTTGACAGCAACCACTCTTTTGACCACCACATTGCCACTGTGGTCGGAAAGTCCTTCTATGTGGCACATCTCATTAGTAAGGGTTTTGCATCCAGGAAGAAAGAGGTCATTGTCTCCCTCTACTCTTCCCTCGTTAAGCCATTCATCGAGTACAATGCCCCATTTGGCATATACCTCACTAGACACCTGCAGCAACTGGAGAGGCCGCACAAAAGTACCTCACTAAGAGGATCCTAGGCCTTAAACACTTGTCCTATATGGACAGACTCAAAATACTCCAACTATTCTCTGTCTCATATCGTCTACCTAGAGGTGATATTTGCTTAACTTACAAAGCCATGTCTGACCCAGGTCTGTTAGAAATGCTACATCTAAAGAAATCCCAATCCCTCCACACCGCATGCTCCAGAGACCTCAACCTCTTTACCATGATCAACAGAACATGTTGGAGGGACAGGCTCATAACCCAGAGACTGCCCATGCTATGGAATAGACTTCCTATACATGTCAAACAGAGCACCTCACTGGCCCTCTTCAAGAGAAATCTTGATGAGTGGATGGGAAATAGAAAATTCATTCCAGGGATCACTCTAGTGGCTCTATTCGACAGAGGCACTGGGAACAAAGGTGAGGTGGCACGATGCCAGGTTAATCCTATGGGTTAGGCTTGTAAGGGCTCCAGGGCCATTAGCTTAGTACAAACCTATGAACCTATGTCAGGAAGCTCATTGGTATCAAGTTATCAAAGATGCTGGTTTTGTATCTTTCTCCATGGCAAAAAAGAATGAAGCCCTTACTGCAGTCCCAGCAACTCACAATTGACTAGGAAGTCCTGGAAGCCCTTACTGCAGCCCCAGGAACTCACAATTGACTAGGAAGTCCTGTTCCAGAGAAGCCTGAGGTGGACATTGAAAGTCAGTGACAGAGGCCAGCTTCCTCATCCCTTAAGATTTTAACCTTTTTTTCCTTGTGCAATTGTCACCTGCTGGAGGACAGGTATGTAGCAGCAGCAGCAGGCAAAGGGCCAGTAATGGACATCACAGCATGCCAATCAACATAATAGCACTGCAGCTGGAATTCAGTGTGTGTGTGTGTGTGTGTGTGTGTGTGTGTGTGTGTGTGTGTGTGTGTGTGTGTGTGTGTGTGTTGTAAGCCTTGCCTCCCAGCAATAAGAATGGTATAGGATATATACCTAACCTGCCAACATAGGAGCTGTCTTTCCACTATGACTGTATGCTTAGGATGAAAGGGACAAAACTGAAACAAAGCTATGACAAGGTCATCACCAAATACACTTCTGATATCTCCAGTCATAATCCCCATTGTAGAACCTTACAAAAATGTGTAGAACGAAATCATCTGATAACATTAGCTCTGTTAAAAAACACCCACAACATATTGTTGAATCCCAGTAAGCATCTTTTATTATCCGTTATCATTAATAAATATCTTCCAGCTAGAAACCTAAGATCACTTTAGATCCAGCAACCATTATGCGGACTCCTTATACTCTGTTGAAAATACAGCTCTCTACCACCTGAACTTAGAAAAGAAGTCAATTACAATACCTTTCAAAAAAAATTAAAACAAACTCTAGCCTCTACTTTGTCTTGCCATGTTCCTGACATTACCCTATATATATTGTCACCAACTAACTTATTACCTTTCTTGCACAGACTGTCCTTCTATATTCTCTGTATCCCTTCCCAACTCTATATTTCATGTTATACTCAATTACTCTGCTTGTATTCACATATTGTTATCTCCTCCCTTACTCTGTCTGCTTTCTTTGATTGAATATAAGTACACAAAGTTCGCAGTTGCTTTCAAAATCATGCCTGCATTCAAGCTAAATACCTGTTAATCCTGCTGTTGTTAGCCTAAGTGTTTTATGGCTTACTATCAAAATATGGAAAATCAAAACAATTTTCCACCTTTTGATAAAATAATTTTTCCGAATTTGGTACAACAAAATTACCAAAATGTCAGAAATGGTAACCACAGAATCGACATTCGAACACTGGAAGTTCCAATGTCGAAATTCCATCTTACCAGTAATGTTTTTGCAGGGGGGAAAGCCCCTGTGCACCCCACATACCCCCTGCATATTATATATTCCGACTCCAAGATCGCACTACAGTGAGGAAAAGGTTACATTTCCCAATCCCCACTGTAGCGCAATCTGTTATTAGAACATCGAAAGCACATTAGTGAATGTACACTACCATTCACTAATGTGCATTCAAAATTTTTCAGAACGGCATTATGGAAACTGTAAAAGATGCATTTGACCATCCCAGTTTCATGTTAAGTGCTGTTCCACATTTTGATAGTAAACTGTGTTTTTTATAAATAATCACAAACACAACCCCGAACAATTTTGGTCCTCCACTGGTACTCTCCTTACCCAGGTACAAAAAAGAATCTTTGTCCCTACCCTGATAAATCTCCAGATCTCATAGCAAGTTTATTTAACTCCTACTTAATTGACACTATAACTAATATTACATCCAAGTTCTCAAGACCTCTCCCTGCATCTAACTCCCCAGACCAAACTATTGTATTACAACACACACAATCCATACCCCCACTCCCTACCACAAACATTCCAGATCAGTCTACCTTTCTCATTCACATACAGTCTCAGTCCCCATAATTCTCCCACTTAAACTCTGCCACAAACAATTTCAAGTCTATATTCACACTCTCAACCATTCCAACCTCTCTTGTAAAAAAAATACTTCTAAAACTAAAACCTTGTTCCAATTCAGCAGACAGACTACCCACTATGTATCTAAAAATTGCCACTGACACAATTGCTTACCCCATTAGTATACCCATTAATCGATCCATACAAAATCCTTTGTCCCCAACCTTTGGAAAAAAGCATACATTATACCAATTCACAAAGGAGGATCCTCAACTGATATTTCCAATTTTCACCTCATAGCTATTCTATCCCTCTTATCTAAACTGTTGGGAAAATGTATAGACTATCAACTTCAACATTTTATACTCAGCAATCAAATCCTTTCACAAACACAACACGGTTTCAGACCTGGTCATAGCATTTCCACTGCCCTAATATTCTTTATGGACCAAGTTACTACAGCCCATGACCCTGAGAAGTGTGTCTCCACTCTATTTCTGGACCTATCCAAAGCCATTGATACCATGTCTCACACTCTGCTCCTCTCGCAGCTTTCTAACATTGGAGTCACTACCCCATCACTCAAATGGTTCAACAGCTGTCTTACAGGCAGACAACATGCTGTAAAATGGCAAAAATCTATTTCCCCCATATATACACAACCCCACTGGGGTACCCCAGCGTTGTGTTCTAGGACCTCTTCTTTTCAACATTTTTATCAAATACCTCCATTTAGCATGTCACTAGGGTTCCCTTGTACAATATGCAGATGATTCCACTGTTATCTGCTCTGCAACAGACTTAACTCAGCTGCAACATGTCACTCAATCTGCATTATCCACCATAGAATCATGGCTCCATAACAACTAATCTAAACCCCAATAAAACCAAGCTCATAATTTTCACTCTTAAGAGAAATACTCCCCTCATCAAAACCTAATTTAACATACTCCCCCTAAACAAAACAAAAATTGAAATAGTTAATAATACCAAACTGCTAGGTGTCATAACTGATGAAAACCTAAAATTCGATCTACACATTCATAACAACATCAGTAAGACCCACAAAAAACTAGGACTTCTTTACAGACATAAACAGTTTGTTTTCTTCCCATCAAAACAAGTACTTGCATCAACCTATCTACTTCCTTTTCTGGTTTATAGTGCCCGATTGCTTACCAACATCCAATCCTCACTTAAAACTAAACTTAAAATGTGCTACAACAAAACAGCCAAATTTGTAACAGGTTGTTAGCATTCAATCCATCACTGCATACCCCTAAAAACATTGAACTGGCTGGAATTCCCCCACTACCTCACATATCTGCAACTTTCCACCACAGACAAAATTCTCACAAAACCTCAGGATTGCCCTGACCTTAGTTCCTTATTTTCTTACTACAGCCCTAGCAGGTCCCTACGATCTGAGAACCAGCTCCTCCTCCAAATCCACAAACCAGAACTACCTGCAGGCCAACTACTTTATTCTTGGGCAGTAGCAAAAACTTGGAACAGCCTTCCTCTTGTCATTCGCACCATTCATAGTACTGGTTCTTTCAAAACTGCTCTCAGAAACTTCCTCAGTTCCAACTGACTCTGCAATTGCATTAAATCTACTCCTTCCATAATCTAGCTCTCAGATACACTCTCATCATTGCATCTCCACTACTTTTTGTCATATATCTTTTCTACCTCCTTTTCCCATCCTATCATCTTTTCCCTTTCCTACCCCTCACACTAATACTGCACACTACATCTTCTCACACTAATACTGCACACTACATCTTCTCACACTAATACTGCACACTACATCTTCTCACACTAATACTGCACACTACATCTTCTCACACTAATACTGCACACTACATCTTCTCACACTGTTATTCTCCTCTCTCTACTCTCTTTTTTTAGCTGCCAGAAATCTCTCAAGGTAATTTTTAGCTTCAGCCTCTCAAATTCAATCTAGGGATGTATTTATATAAAGCAACCCTTTCTGTATAGAGATACTAGCTATGTTCTTTACGTAATTTAACCCCTACTGCTATATTTACCTTGTATTTATTAAGCTGCACTCTTGTTCCTATCTTGTAAAAACTTAATTTTTTTAGCAATGTATAGGTTTTCTGCTGTACTTTTTCCATGTAACAGATTATATCATTTTGTTTTTATTTTTCTCTGAATGTTTAGCCTGTAATAACACTTATCTACTTGTAATATAGTATATGTTTTCTGTGGAGGTTTTCTCCCCGGGCCCTCACTCTAAATGGGCTCTTCTTGGTATAGTGGGCTATCCGGTAAACAGAGGATGTTATGTAGTCCTATCTCACTGTAATTCTTGCTGGTTGGGTTTGGACTCGGCCGAATACTAAAGCTCGAGAGATTTCAGTGGCCCAAGGCTAATCCCTATCCCATGATGCCCCAGGCTATATCCCCAGATCTTGTTTGCCGCGCAAGCTTTGAGACGTTTCTTCAGTTGGCTCGTTGGGTTATAAGTATAACTTTTCAATTATTTGGTCTTTTTCTAACTAGTTCTACTATTTTTTCTTCCGTATTTCCCCCTAACTGCTATCTGTTCATGTTGTCTGCATTAGAACCCCTTTTAAGTCTTTCCACCCCTTTTTAGAGTGTGCCATTTTAGTTAGAGGCCTCTTTCGGCCCCTTAAGTTCAGGGCCGTTTTCTCTCCCAGGTCAGAACCTGTTTAAGTTAGAGAGGGTTCTGCCCTTTTTTCCCCTTTTGATAGTATTATTTTTCAGTTAGAGGATTCTCTTTCAAAAAAAAAAAGTTTTAAATTAGCTTAGTAGTTTTGTTACTGGTTTTGTCTATAATATCTAAGGAGAGTTCTAAGGACTCCTCTAAAGAACCCAAGGAGTATAAGCCTTCTGGCTACAAAAAATGTGTAAAGTGCGCTGGAAAGATGTCATTGACAGGTGCGCACTCTAATTGTGTTTACTGTCTCGGTGCCATACATCTGCAAGACCCTTGAACTATTTGTCATGGTTTTAGTAGTAGAGTTCTGCAGGAGCGTAAATCTAAGTTAATCGCCAAAGGCCTTCTTCCTTTTCAGCAAGCTTTGGATGAGGGCTCTAAGTCATCTAGAAAGAGGCCAGCTTTCACTTCAGATTCAGAACCATGCAAAAAGATTTCAGAACCGAGGGCTGTCAGCTCCAACAAGTCTGCATCACCAACCTCTTCGGTGCCATTAGTGTCAAAGGAGCTGACTGAGGTTTCCACTCCTCGGACCCCAGCTTTGGATCAGACAATGGTGTCACCAGTCTTGAGATCTCCCATATTGGACTCTAGGAGATCTCCCTCTTTGTCCACCTGCTCACCCAGGAGTCTTTCAGATGATGATGTAGAGTGGGTGGTGAAGAGACTGCTATGCACACTGGCCCTGGCTAAATTGCTTTCACCTCTGGGCTCAAAAGCATCGGAGCCACCTGTCTTTGCTCCACTTTCTTTGATTCCTCCTCTGATTACCCTAGAGTCTTCAGAGCCGGAGGGTATGGATCCAATTGTAGTGGAGCCATGGGCCCCGAGACACTTGCCGGCTTCTTCGGTTCCGACTTCAGCTCTGGTATCTTCAGCTCCATCCAGTGCCAAGACATCTGGGTGCCGATGCTCTCTGATCAGCTCTGGGGGTGAGAGTCGACGCAGTATGTCTTCCAATCTTACTCTCCCTCTTGGTGCGGTTGAGCTCGGCACCTATCTCTGCCTCAGAACCGCCTCCTCCTCCTCAGAGCTAATCTCCAGCATCCTCTGTGCAGATGTCTTCTCTGGAGCAGGGTGGGGGTGCTTTCGATGCAGCAGAAAGGATGCTGTCCCCTCAGATGGCACCGCTCTCAGATCCACTCCCTATTCCCGACCAGGTGCCTGTGTCTGTCTCTTCTCCACCTCCTCCTAAGTGTAGAGATCTGGAGCCCCAGGTGACCACCACTGGTGGTGCCCCCTCTACAGAGACTTCTCCAGAGTATCCCTCGGAGGATGTTCCCAGGAAGAGGCTTTGCAAGAGGAAGCACATTGACTCCCCTGAGTCAGTCACGTCAGATAATGATTTGGATGAATCCGAGGGGTCCCCAAGATCCCCCTCTGAGGATGTCTCCTTTGCAGACATCCTGGAAATCCTGAAACAGAGGGGTGATTGGCAGCCCATCAATCCTTCGGAGGTTGATTCAGTATACCTGGAGGCTTTTGGATCTCACCCTTCCACCTCCTGGGTGACTTCTCCTTTACGACAAGTTATTAGAGGTCATTTCCAGGAAAGCATGGACTTCACTGGACACTGTGGAGCCTGTTCTGAGGAGGCCAAACAAATTTATTACAGCCCTTAAAGAAAAGGAATTTTAAACAAAAGGAGTCCCCGTAGATACCATCGTGGCGGCAGCAGCCATGAAAAAAGAACTGTCAGAAACCTCTTTATCTATCCATCCTCCTAATAAAGAGTCTAGGACTATGGATAGATATGGCAAGCACATGTTCTCTTCAGCAACCTTCACCTTGCAGTCGCTGAACTATTTATCCCATTTTACTAGACTTCAAAGGGATCTCATCAAAGAACTAGGAGATACCCTTCAAGGAGCAGTAGCTGCGGGGTCCACAGATAAGGTAGCCTCACAGCTAGCCACCCTTACCTCTATCTCAAACTTCTCCATGAGGCCAATCTCCTATACAGCTGATGGAGCAAGTAGAGCGGCAGCATCAGGAATATCTATCAGGGACATTCCTGGATGTGCCTTTGTAACTTTGCTGACCCTTTCAAGTCTTCATTTACCAACACCCCTTTTGATGGTTCATCCTTGTTTGGACCTGTGGTAAAAGAGATGCTAACCAGGTGCGAGAAGGATGGGAAAACCGTATCTGCCTTGGGAGTCAGTTTTTCTGCCCCTTCCAGTCCTTATCCCAAAGGTCAAAAGGGAGGGAAAATGTGGTTCCGCAAATCCCAAAAAGGTTTCTCGGATGCACGTGATGATTCTTCCCCCAGGGACAGAGGAGGAAGTTATAATGGAAGATGCTGCCCTCGCAGCAGAGGGGGGTCCACAGAATCAGGGTGACAGGGAGACCTTCTCTGATAGGCCCTACCAGTGCTCCTGTAAGGAGACCCACCTGTCCTTCTCTGGAGGCAGTCGGGGGTCACCTATCATTGTACCCAAACACCTGGCAACAAATTTCCCAAGACAAATGGGTACAAGAGATAATATCCAGAGGTTACCTCATTCCCTTTTCTTCCACCCCTCCAAAACAAAAGTCCTTACCAGATGTTCCACCTGCGCAAAAGGACATGACAACTCTAGACATTCAATTGTTGCTAGACAAAAGAGTCATCCAAGAAGTCCCCGCATACCAGATAGGATCCGGAACTTACTCAAGGTTCTTTTTAGTGCCAAAAAAGACAGGGGACTGGAGATCCATCCTAGAACTCAGCAGATTAAACAAATCTGTAAAGAAAAAAAAGTTATGGATGGTAACCCTGCAGTTGATATTCCCTTTCATAGGGAAAGACAACTGGATGTGCTCTATCGACATCTAGGACACTTACTACCATATAAAAATTGACAGGTGGTCCAGAAGGTATCTGCGCTTCCGGCTGGGAGTCAGTCACTACCAATTTCGAGCCCTGACCTTTGGCCTCACCACAGCCACCAGAGTATTCACCAAATGTATGGCAGTGGTCACAGCTCACCTGAGACATCAGGGATTCTAAGTGTTTCCATAGCTGGGCGACTGGCTCCTCACCGCCCCCACCCGGTATCTACTATCTCAGGCCAGGGACGAAACCCTTCTTCTTTACAACAAGCTGGGCATCACTATAAATCAAGAAAATCTGCCTTGTTACCGTCGCAGCATATTGTCTTCTTAGGAGCAGTGTTAAACTCAAGAGACATGATGGCAAGACTCACCTCGGATCGAATCCACTTCCTGCATCAACAGGTAAAAATTTTGATTTAGACAAAGAAAGTCCAGGCCAGACAAGTGTTACAGACCCTGGGAACCATGGCTACTGCCATTCTGCTGGTGCCCTTAGCCTGATTACAAATGAGAGTCCTACAATGGCTTTTATTCGCACAGTGGTTGATGCAAGATCTCCCTCTTTCACATCCGATATACATCACGGAATCTTGCAAGAGAGATTTAACTTGGTGGCTTCAGACAGACCAACTGTATCTAGGTCACCCCTTTGTGTTTCACCAACCTAAGGCAGTCTTAACCATGGACACTTCCCAGATCGGGTGGGGGGGTCATTATCTGGGAAGGGCAATTCAAGGTTTATGGCAGGACCACGAGAACCATTTGCATATAAACATCCTAGAGATGAGAGCAGTGCTTTATGCGTTGTAGGCACTTCAGGACTCTCTCCCTCTAGGAACAATTGCAATTCAGACAGACATGTTGGTGGTGTGGTATATAAACAAACAAGGAGGAACCAAATCTTACCCTCTATGTCGAGAGGCATTAAGAGTTTGGCAATGGGCGATTGCTTCTCAACGCTTTCTAATTGCAATGCACATCCCAGGGAAATCAAATGTGATAGCGGACAGACTCAGCAGGACTCTCCTGTTACCTCACAAGTGATCCCTGAACAGAGAGATAGCGGAGATGATTTTCTGCAGATGGGGCCAGCCTTGCTGCAACCTTTTCGCCACTCACAAGAACACCAAATGCAGCAACTACTTTGCCCTAATTCCCCCAAAGGGGAAGCCACCCAGGGATGCACTGGTTCATGATTGGCCCTCGGGATTACTCTATGCCTTTACTCCGTTTTCACTCATTCCAAAGGTGTTACAGAAAGCCAAATGGTCAAGAAGCAAAATGATCCTCATTGCTCTGTACTGGCCTCATCAGGTTTGGTTTCCTTTTCTACAAACTCACCTCTTGGAGGAACCTTGGATTCTGGATCCAATTCCAGATCTTCTGACCCACTCTTCGGGAGAGTTCCACCCATCCACCCACACCCTCAAGTTGACAGCTTGGCTGCTCCAATTCCACGACTAGCCAGGTGTTATTCTTTCACGCCAGCAGTAAGTCATATCCTAGTTTCTTCCCATAAACCTTCCACTAGGAAAGTGTACTTTAACAAATGGAAGAGATTTTCATGTTGGGCAGCTAAATGAAATATCGAACCTCTTACCACCCCTATTCCAGCAATTTTAGAGTTTCTCTCAAATTTGTCTGAAGAAGGCGCTGCGGCAGCTACTATTAGGGTACAGTTAGCTGCTATCTCCAATTTTCATACAGGTGAAACGGGTGGACCCATTATGCCTCACAGATGACGTAACGCCTTTCTCAAAGGTACTTTTATACTAAGCCCCCGATTAAAGAACCAATGACACCCTGGGATCTAAATTTGGTTCTAAATTCTCTGACATCTCCCTATGAACCTGCTTCGACTTGTGATCTGAAATATTTATCATGGAAAACCCTCTTACTTGTTGCCATTACATCAGCCAGAAGAGTTTCTGATCTGCAGGCTCTTTCAGTATGTCTGCCTTATATTGTAGTTCATAAGGACAGGGTATATCTAAGAACTAATCCCTCCTTCATCCCAAAGGTTTGTTTGGAAAATAACAAACCAATCCTTGGAATTGCAGTCTTTTTTCCCAATTACACCAACATGGCAGAATATAAACTATACCAGCTTGATGTGCACAGACAGTTGCGTTTCTACTTGCATAGAATGAAAGACATTAGAAAGTCAGATTAACTTTTGCCTCCTTTTCTGATAAGAAGACAGGATTACCAGTCTCAAAAGTGACCTTGTCTAAATGGCTTACGGATTGTATCATTTTTTCATACCAAAAGAATGACATACAATTACTAGGGAAGATAAACAGTCACTGCACTAGGTCAGTCTCAACTTCATTGGCTTTTCAAGCGAGGTTTCCTTTAGATTCAATTTGTGCAGCTGCTACATGGGCGAAACCTCACACCTTTATCACTCATTACAAAGTGGACTTGGCCTCCCGGAACAGGGCTTCCTTTGGATCCACGGTACTGAAAAGTTTTTTTTCCTGAGCCACCCTAGGGTTTAGGTGCTAGGGACACTGTCCCAACCAGCAAGAATTACTGTGAGATAGGACTACATAACATCTAGAAGTTATGTACTTACCATAACGTTCCATGTTTGTAGTACATCTCGCCTATATTCTTGCATCCCATATTCTCCTTCCCCCTCCCATTCCTGGAGGAACTGGTGGTCAAAATTATTTGCCTGCAGAGATATTATGAGTTTCAGCCTCTTCCTTGACTGAATTATAGTGAGTTGTAAATATGTGTGTATATATATATATATATATATATATTTTTTTTTTATGTATATATGTTTATATACATATTTAAGATAAGGTGCTTCTTGCTTGCTTGCAAACAAGATCTGGGGATGTAGCCTGGGGCATCATGGGATAGGGATTAGCCTCGAGCCACTGAAAGCGCTCGAGCTTTAGTATTTGGCTGAGTCAGACCCAAGAATATAGGCGAGATGGACTACAAACATGGAATGTTATGGTAAGTACATAACTTCTAGTTAATAAACAAACAAATAAATGTGTGTGTGTGTGTGTGTGTGTGTGTGTGTGTGTGTGTGCGTGCATGCGTGTGTGTGTGTGTGTATGTGTGTGTGTGAATATATATATATATATATATATATATATATATATATATGTATATATATATATATATATATATATATATATATATATATATATATATATATATATATATATGATTTTGATATAATAAGCTGCTGTGTACCTTTTAGCTGCTACAATTCTTTGAAATTTATTTAGAAGTCTTTGTTTTTGTAACATAAAACTGTGAAGGTTTTCTTTCCAAGACCTCAATGGGAAATGGGCTATGCTCAGTCAGACTATCCCAGTTAATAAATGGAAATAAATAAATAAAATAAAATAAACAAAAAATTGCGGGAGATGATGATCGTCACTGAAAGAAAAATTATATGGAGAAAAGAATATTGGTTTTACAGTTTAAGCAACCAGTGCTGATGTGAGTATTTGTTAAAGAATAGGAATAAGAAACCTGAAGAGACCTTGGATCAAAGGGTCAACCTGTGTATAAATATATGAGAGAGTGAGAGAGGGGGGGGGGGGAGAGCAAGTAATAGATAGTATCAGCATCCGCACAGAAAGGGATTCTTACCATAAATCTCTGAAACAGATTTAAGATTTAATAATATCTCCTATGTCAGACAGGATATGTCTGAAAAAGGAGACCTTACTGAGTATACTTGAGATATAAAACACAGGCATGTAATTACACTTACCCACAACAGTAGATGTTCGAGTTCCACACTGCTGCAATAGCCTATGGGTTATGTCTTCCCAAGACACATCAAACAGACAGCTTCTCAAAAGCTCTGGGTTCCTCCGTCAGATTCACTCTGACTGCTGACTGGCCATCCCTGAAGTGGGAAAATCAGCACTCAGACTGGAAATTTTTCAGGACTTCCTTGCCTACTAGATAATAAGTAGCATACTCATCCTGAACTAATGAAAAGGGAATATCCCAATACATCCCTTTGGGATGGTGGGTGCAGCTACTGCAGCAGTGAAGAAATTAAACATTTGTTGTTATGGGTACTATGTTAAAAACAACTGGTTGCCAGATCAACAACAAGCCGATCTGCTCCTTGTCTCCCAACTTTTCTGACTTCTGAAAGAAAACACTTACTATTCTCTTCCTTCTAGCTTACTTAGACAGGCTCTGCCATATAACCTTAGATCTCATAGCCATCCAGGGCCTCTCATGCACCTAAACGAGACTTCAGTTTTCTAATCACTCTTTTTCTACCGCTGAACTCAAGCTCTGGAAGGCTCTTCCATCAGATATTAAAGACCTCTGTTAATACTCCTCCTTTTGGACACAACTTAAAAAACATTTTACAGTACAAGCTGCTTGTAAATGCTCTGCTTTAGGTCACATAACCTAGTTTCCCAAATCTCTAACATGCCTGTCATTTTCATTACAGCATCTCCTCCCAAAATCCTAACATATCACTACTCTTACAGATGTAAATACTGTGCATAGTGGTTTCTGTTAACTGCGTTCTTAAATCATTTTATTAATTGTATATTAACTATTCTTTGTTTTTTTATCATGCTCTTTATTTGAAGTTGGTAACTCATAAATATTCAAGCACTGGTGGTACATCCCAGATATGGTCCTAGTTATTAGGTTAAGTACCAACTAGAAAAGTCTTCCCGATGTCAATATATGATTTTCTGGTAGCAGGATTTATTGCATCGTTTAGTGCCTGCTGCATATACTTAAAAAAAGTAGTGTCTAAAATCTATCAGAATCCAAGCAGATAATTTAAGATGTAATAGATTTGGGTGAGCAGAACTCTCCCCGTCTTGTGTGAGTAGATCCAGATCATGAGGAAACTTTGTAGTCCCCATGGCCACTTCTATAAAAGGGAGAACCAATACTGCATCATCCAAGAGGGATTCACCATAATTTTTTTTGGAGAGTCTGTGGATATTCACAAATATCCTGGATGTCAGTGGAAAGGCTGTAGTGCATACATACAATTTCCTTGTAAGCTCTCTTAGCTACGACCATACTAATCCTATTCCAGGCCCTCCACCTGCTCTCTGTTCTTTCTAGTAGCTTGTACTCCACATGCTCTTCTGCTTCTCTTTTACTCTTCACTAGCATCAACCTTGTATATATTGGCACTTTTTCACCTCATATATTCTTGACTAGTGCTTTTCTCTATGTACCTCTTTTCCTTGCTACAATATCACTTCCTAAATGTTCTTATAACTGATCACACTTTGCTATTATCAAACCTTTATCCTGGTTTGTCCGCGATTATAAATCTGCACGTTACTAGTACTTTTCTCATTTTCTACAGGATGTGTTTTCTTATGTAAAAACTAAATTTATTATGTACAGTTCACCTTAATTATTCATTTTTTTAATTCATTTTTAATTAATTTTTTTACTTCTTTTTTTTCTTGTTTTGTAACAAATGTCTATGCTAATTAATGTTTATGCAATGTAATACTACTGTAGCTTTTCTCCTCGGGTCTCTGCTGAAAAAGGGCTTTGCTCAGTCAGACCAACCCAATTTAACAAATGTCAACTAAATAAATAAAATAAATAAAAATGTATGCATTGTCTTTTTTGATAGGAAGCTTTGTTTAGATGCTCCTCAGAACTGGATCAATACCTTGAAGACCTACACATATAGACTATATTCATAAGGGTCACTCCTGGTTCTGCTCAGTTTGTCTGTCACCATGTATTGCTCTGATGAAAAGTAATTTGCTTGGAGAGTTAAGAAATGCTGAAGAGATAATTCCAAGCACTCATAGCTAGCCTGAATACAGAGTACGGCCATGTGCGCTATAGCTTGTTCATGTACCACAACACTGTGGTATTGTACAGTATTTGAAAATTGTGAAATATACAGGCCTTACATCTTACCCAAATAGAAACTGTCCTCCAAAGAAACTCTGAGTTATCTTAAGATACAGACTGACTTGGAGGTCGAGGAGAACAAAGGTAGACTTGTAATAGTCTATAAGAAGGCCTTACCCATATAGTTCCATTGCATTAAGCGCAAGATAGGTACGCAGACTTGTTCTAGGACCCAGACACCAAAGTTCTCAAATCTTATAGGTCTCATGGTGCTATAATGCTTCTGTGGGAAATAAAAGGTAATAGACTTTAAAGGGATGATATCTAGAATATTGGAACTTCTACAAAGAGAAACAGAGTTTGATTAAAAAATGGGCTCTTAGAAGGGTCCTGTATGATGTCAGATGCATTTTGCCATATAAACCTTTACCCTTTGAATAATTGGCTGTGGTTCTATGACTCCTAGGGTAAGCAAAGCTGAAGAATCACAGAAAAATATTCCATTTTGTTTGCAGGGTGGGGAGGAACTCCCCAGAAAGGAGTTTTTTCATTCAGTGCCAAGTGTTCTCCTCCTGAACCACCTTTAATCCCCATGAGTCTGTGGTAATCTTTTGCCAAAGGGGAATGAATACAGCCAGTTGTTGGGATAGGTGTTAAAAGATAAAGGCAGGAGAGAATGATAAAAAATGAGGCATGCTAGCCAAACCATCCTGAAGCTGTAAACTGTCCTTTTGTTGGAAAGGTTCTAGACTATCATGTTCCTATCCTGACATCTCTAGTTGTTTCTTACGCATGGGAAAGGATTTGGAAAATTTGAAAGTTGAATTTTATTCATTATTTTGCCCCCAAATTCTCTAATATTGTACCCAGCTACACCAGTCAAACAGAGCAGAAGTAGTGGTCTGAAGTAAAGCCTCTGCACAATTATACAAAAGTTTTAGTCAGGATTAACTACCAGAGACACATCAGAACTCTGTCTCCAAACCTTCCCCTGTATATCCAAAGGGTACGGCTTGGAACGCAACAGTAGCCTGTCACTTATCAGTTTTTTATGCAGACCACAGATTGTGAATCAGGTTTGAAGCAGGAAGAGTGCTATATACCCCCTCCAATGCTGGCACTTGAAGAGGAAAATGAGTAGAATGAGGCAAATTTTCTAAAGCTATTTTAGAAAACAATCCTGAATGCAATGGGAATTTCCATAGTTTCCCAAAAGGACACCATAATAGGAGTTTGTGAAGACTTCCACGATGGTTGCACATTGAGTAAGAGCTTAACTGTAGCTCTCCCAGTGTGAAAACAGAAGCTCAACAGAGAAGGCCAGTAGAATTTTGTGTTTCTGGGTAAATTTCAGTAACTCGCTAGTAAATGTACTGCCTGGATGCCAGGAAAAAAGAAATACAGAGCAACAGGAAAAAAATCAAATGTTAAGTTGTCCAATCTCGCCTTCGTTCTTGCTGGATGGGTTCAGAGCTGATCCTCGGCTCTGACTCGGCCACTTACTATAGCTCAAGAGCTCTTTACTGCCTCGAGGCTAGCCCTTATCCCAGAATGTCCAGTGTCAGCTACCCAGATCTCGTTTGCCGCTTTAGCTGCGAGGTTCCATCAATACTGGCTCAGGCTTAGTATAACTTTTTTCTCTATTAAATTCAAATAATTTGCTTAAAAATTTGATATATATTTTCTCTCTTATAGTAGTTTGTAAGTTTCTTTTATTGTAAACCCCTTATCTCATCCTTGTGGTGTTTTTTGAGCCTTGTTGGCCATTGCCTCTTAGTCACTAGGCCTTCTGTTATTCCCTGAATTCGTTTAACTTAGAGGGTTCTCCCCCCCTTAAGCACAGCTGTTTAAGTTAGAGGCTCTCTTTTAAGGTCCTTATTAATATAATTTTTAGTTTACTATTGTAGTGTGTCTTTGGTAAAATGTCTAAGGAAGTTAAAACCTCAGGTTTTAAAAAGTGTGACTGATGCTGTCAGAAGATGTCTCTGACAGATGGGCACACTAGTTGAGTTTACTGCTTGGGAGCTCTGCACCTGCAGGACTCTTGTTCTATTTGCCATGCCTTTAGTCAAAGGGTCATGCAGGAGCGGAAAAACAAGCTTATCCTCTGTGGATTGTTAAAACAGTATTCTCCGGTTAAAGCATCTCAGCCAGTGAAACCTTTGAAACCAGTCAAGCCATCGGCTTCATGTTCGGAATCGACCTGTGAGCTTGACAAACCAAGTGTGTCGGTGCCCTCTGACACCGACAAGACTACTCCTCCGTCGGCTCCAACTGTTTCTTCGGAGCCTTCTTGGAGCCACAAATGAGCTAGGTCTCCTTCCTTGGAGCCGATTCACTCGGTGCCACAATCACCCTTACTTCAGAGCAGGACCAGTCATCGCTCATCTTCTCACTCCTCTCGATCCTCAAGGTTATTGGATCAGGATGTGGAGAGAGTGGTCAGTAGGTTGCTGAAGTCACAGGCCCTTGCTAAAATGCATTCGAGCCTGCCTCAACAGGCTTCGGCTCCATCCGCTTCGATTTCAATTCCTCCTCTGACTATACTTAGTTCGGAGCTGGAGTCCATGGATGCGCCAGTAGTGGTTCCTTCAGCTCTGATGACATCCTCTTTGGCTCTGACGTTAGCTCCAATTACCTCGGTCCTTCCTACCATCAAGGTATCTGGGTGCCGAAGCTCTCTCATCGGCTACGAGGGGGGGAAGTGGCATCAGACCCTTGTCCGACCCCGCTGTCCCTTTTGGAGCATCGGCTCAGATGAGCTCAGCTCCCACATTGGCCTCGGAGCCATTACCTTTGGTGCAAAGTGGGATTCCTGTCTCTTCGGAGCTGGAGCCCTCTTTGTGTCGAGACCATGATGCCTTTGAGGTCATGCAGAGAGTGCTGTCCCCACAGACGGCCCCACTATCGGTTCCATCGACTCTGTCCCCCTAGGTGCCTGTGACAACCTCTGCTCCTCCTCCAGCCCCAAAGCGTAGGGAACCTATGCCTCAGGACACCCCATTGAGTGAACCCTCTTCTTCCAAAACCTCCCCAGAACATTCTGAGCAGGCTTTCTGGAAGAAAAAGTGCAAGAGGAAGCACCAAGACTCCCTTGAGTCTGTCACCTCAGATACAGACCTGGATGAATCGGAGGGGTCCCCAAGGTCCCTCTTGGAAGATGTTTCCTTTTCAGACATCCTCGAGATTCTCAGGCAGAGGAGTAGCTGGACTTCCCTAACCCCCTCCGAGGATGAGTCTGTATACCTGGACGCATTTGGTTCCTGACCTTCCACCTCCTGGGTGACTCCACCTTTTGATCCACTCATGTCTGCAGTGTCTTGAAAGGCTTGATCAGCTCCAGATTCCATGGAACCTGTCCCGATGAGACTCAAATTTTTCACAGCTCCCCAAGACAAACAATTCTTGACTAAAGGTGTCCCAGTTGATGCCGTGGTGGTAGCAGCAGCCACAAAGAGAGAGTTAGCTGAAACCTCCTCATCTGTCCATCCACCAAATAAAGATTCTCATATGATGGACAGATATGGGAAGCAAATGTTTTCATCAGCGACCTTCTCCCTTAGGTCCCTGAACTATCTTTCCCATTTTACAAGGCTTCAAAGGGATCTCCTAAAAGAGCTTGGAGATACCCTACAAGATCCCACAGCTGAGGGAGCTTCAGCCAAAGGTGCTACCCAGCTGGCGACTCTTAATTCAGTAGTCAACTCCTCCATGAGGCTTATTTCATATGCAGCCGATGGAGTGACTAGAACTGCAGGAACAGGACTGGTTCTTAGGAGACATTCTTGGCTATAGCTATGTAAGTTTGCAGAACCTTTCAGAGCATCCTTCACCAATACACCCTTTGATGGCACCTCTCTCTCTTTGGGCCTCAGGTGAAAGACACACTTACCAGGTGCCAGCAGGAAGGCAAGACACTCTCTGATGTTGGAGTCCATTTTTCCACTCCTACCAGACCATACCCAAAGGGTCAGAAGAGTGGAAAGATGTGGTTTTGAAAATCTTAGGGACCCTTGCCTGATGCACGTGGTGAATTTTCCTCCAGAAGCAAAGGGAGAAATAATAACAATGGCAGATGCCACCCTCGTGGCAGAGGAGGTCCGCAAAATCAGGGTGACAGAGATACATTCTCTTCCAAACCCTATCAACATCCCTGAAGGGATGCCCGACTGCTCAACTCTGGAGGCAGTCGGGGGAAGGCTTTCATTGTACCCAATTGCCTGGCAAAATATTACAAAAGGCAAATGGGTACTATCCATTATATCCGGAGGTTTCAAGATTCCCTTCCATCAACCCCCTTTTGTTTCAAAAAAATCAGTCCCAGATGTTCCACCCAATCTATGGGATCAGGCAGTCACAGAAGTTTCAAGACTGCTAGAAAAAAGAGCCATCCAGGAAGTCCCTGCAGACCAAGTAGGTTAGGGGCTTGTCATTACCAATTCAGAGCTCTGCTCTTTGGTTTCACCACAGCCCCCAGGGTGTTCACCAAATGCATGGCAGTAGTCACGGCTCACCTGAGACATCTAGGATTCCAGGTGTTTCCTTATCTGGATGACTGGCTCCTCACTGCTACCACCAGGCAACAACTTATAGAGGCACAAGATTACACCATCACATCCTGTGCTCAACTAGGCATCTCAATAAACTTCAAAAAATCTGCCTTGTTGCCCTTTCAGTCTAATACATACATAGGAGCAGAACTAAACACAAGAAAAATGATTGTAAAATTGCCTCAGGAAAGTTTCCATTATTCGAAAACAGGTATCTCCTCTCCTGAGGAGCAAAAGAATTCAAGTCAAATATGTTCTTCAATCTCTAGGGTCCATGGCAGCAGCCATTCTTCTAGTTCCTTTAGCATGCTTTCACATGCGAATCCTTCAGTGGCTTCTTTTCACACAATGGTCCTTCCAAGAATTACCCATGTCTTATATGATGCTAATTATGGAATCTTACAAAAGACACCTTTCCTGGTGGATGGTCTCCCCACTAGTTACTCAGGGCAGACCTTTCGTGGAATCCCATCCAGTTGCCACAGTGACCACGGACGCTTCCCTGATAGGGGGGCATTATCTAGGGAAGACAGTCCAAGGCACTTGGCAACCTCACGAGTACCACTTGCATATCAACGTCCTGGATATGAGAGCGGTGCTTCTAGTGTTGCAAGCTCTTCAAGACTCTCTCCCTGCCGGGACTATTGCAATACAGACGGACAATATGTCAGTGGTTTGGTGCATCAACAAACAGGGTGGAACCAGGTCTTACCCCTTGTGCTGAGAGGCCCTCAGACTGTGGCAATGGGTGATTTCCTCCCAACGTTTTCTGACAGCAATGCATATCCCTGGGACATCCAACATAATAGCGGACAGGCTCAGCAGGGCTATCTTCATGCCTCACGAGTGGTCTTTGAAACAGGAAATTGTGGATCTTATTTTCTACAAATAGGGCCAGCCTTGCTGCAATCTCTTTGCCTCTCCCCTCAACAACAAATGCAGCAGCTACTTCTCCCTTGTTCCTCCTCCAGGTCAAACACCCAGGGATGCTCTAGTCCACGATTGGCCTAAGGGACTCCTTTATGCATTTCCCCCCTTTCCCCTAATTCCAAAAGTCATTCAGAAAGCAAAATTGTTGGGTTGTAAAATGATCCTCATTGCCCCTTATTGGCCTCAACAGATTTGGTTTCCATTCCTTCACCCCGACCTTCTAGCCCAGCCTTGGATTCTGGATCCAGTACCAGACCTCTTGATTCATCAGTCAGGCGGGCTACACCAATCCCTCCAATCTTTCAAGCTCACAGCTTGGTTACTCCACTTCCAATCCTAGCTAGGCTCCCCAATATTTCCCCAGCAGTGCGTGATATTATTGTTTCCTCCCATAAGACAAATACAAGGAAAGTCTATGCTATCAAATGGAAAAGATTCTCTTACTAGGCAGAATCCAGGAATTTAGATCCTTTTACAGCAGAACTGTTTCTTTCTGGTATAGCAACTGCTACCATCAGAGTACAACTAGCTGCCATTTCAAATGTTCATGTTGGAGTTTCTAACTCCAGCATAATGTCTCACAAACTCTGTAAGGCCTTCATGAGAGGCACATCTCTACTTAGACCCCTAGTGAAAGAGCCCCTTCCACCTTGGAAATCTCAATTTGGTTCTGGCCTCCTTGATACTGCCACCCTTTGAACCAGCAGCATCATGTTCCTTGAAGTTTCTCTCTTGGAAAACTCTCTTCCTAGTTGCTATTACTTCTGCCATACGAGTTTCAGAACTTCATGCACTATGTGTTCACCCTCCATACCTAGTTTTTCACAAAGACACAGTTTCTCTGAGAACCAACCCATCTTTTCTACCTAAAGTTTGATCAGAACACAATTTGAATCAATCCATTGAACTTCCTGTCTTTTTCCCTAATCATTCCAACAACACAGAATACCGATTACACCAATTGGATGTGCATAGACAACTGCGTTTCTATCTCCATAGAACTAAAGAGATGAGAAAATCAGATCAGTTGTTCCTTTCATTTTCTAACAACAAACAAGGCCTTCCAGTTTCTAAAGTAACATTGTCAAAATGGTTAGCAGACACCATAGCCCATACCTACCATGTGCGACAAAAAGATCTTCCAGCAAAACCCAAAAGTCATTCAACCAAGTCAGTAGCTACTTCAGTAGCATTTCAATCTAGATTGCCCATAGATTCAATTTGTGCAGCAGCTACTTGGGCAGATCCTCATACATTAATTTCTCATTACAAAATAGATGTGGTCTCCTGGGGCAGGGCTTCCTTTGGTTCCACGGTTCTGAAGAGTCTGTTCCAATGAGCCACCCAGGATCGAGGTGCTAGGGACACTGTCCCAGCCAGCAAGAATGAAGGCAAGATTGGACAACTTAACATAAAGAAGTTATGTACCTACCATAATGTTCCATGTTAGTTGTCCTTCATCTCGCCTTCCTTCTTGCGTCCCTCCCTCCTTCCCCCTTCCTTGAGGATTGAGAGGAGTTTCTCAATGGTTTCACTGGCTAATTTGTTTTGCTATTAGTTGCTTCCCAGGCAAACCATGACAATTAACTGTATATCCAGGTTTATTAATGGATTATCTTCTATAATTATGTCTAGTGAGAAAAGCCTTTCTGCAGGAAGGGTAGAAGTGTTGGAATTGTTATATACCTTCCAAATGCTGTATTAAGCCTTAGCAAAGTTATATGTGTATTGTGACACATCTGTGCCAAATCCTGGCTCAGTATCTAGTGAGGGAGTAGTGCGGGAACCACAGAGTCAGGTGACCAGATGTGACATCATCCCGTAGCTAGCACTGAAATTGTATTCAGATACTAGTGAGAGGTGTGTCAATAGCACTCAGCAGTCTGTTTTTTGGAATCTGACAACAAAGACACTCATCCACTTCATCTTGCCTTGCTCTAGCAAGTAAGTAGGGAACAGTAATTTTCCCTTCAGTTAGGAAAAATAGTGAGATTACATAAATGCTGTTTTTTTTTGTATCTGTGTGAGTCTTTCCATTGGTGTTTTTTATATTTCATGTGAATGAAACTCTGGTGTTTATTGTAACTAGATATTCAGTATTTTCATGTTTTCTATTTTATTATTTATCATTAAATATATTTATACCTTTCATTGTGGCTGGTCTTTTAGAAAATATTTAACCTTTGAGAGTACTTGCATTTATCCAGTGGCACTGTGGCTACATGTTCCTGAAAGTCTTGCCAACTGGTCAAACATTACCATTTGTATAAGTATTAATTTTACTAAGATTAATTGGGTACTTTGGTAAGAGCCTTAGAGTAGCTGGCTTTGGGGGTGTTCTGGTGGCAGTGTATCTACCTTTTAATCTGGGTGGAGGTGGTAGAGCAGGTAAGCTTTGCCAGCCTTTCCCAGGTGCACGCACATGTGTGTGTGTGTGTGTGTGTGTGTGTGTGTGTGTGTGTGTGTGTGTGTGTATGCGTGTGTATGCGTGTGTGTGTGTGTGTGTGTGTGTGTGTGTGTGTGTGTGTGTGTGTGTGTGTGAAAGCCAAATCTCAAAAGAGAGTGTGTGTGTCAGCTACTTTGAACAGGGACACTGACAGCACTGATTTCACAGAGAGGGTGGTGGAGGACTTGGCTTGGATTGACTGGCTAAGGACTTAAATTTATAGTTGTGTCAGTGGGGAGTCTTACTTGTGGCCTGGAGAGAAGGACCAGCCCCAGGACTGGAGAGTACATGCCCTGTGTGCTATTAAGGGAAATTGCACTTGGTGCAGAGAGCTGCATCTGAAAATACTGTGTGTCTCTATTATTTTTCTCAGTGAACATTCCACACAGGTGTCAGTGGTGAGGATTGAGGCTCCATGATCACTGGCCCAGAGAAGAAACATCACAGAGTATATCAACACAAACAACAAAATGCTGGAATAATGGAAGAAGTTTTAAACAGATATTCAGACGAGGTGATAAAACTGCAAAAATCAGTGGTTGAAATGAAAAAAAAAAAAAAACACTGGCTGAATATGAGACTGCTCAGGGTGAGATGTTTCAAAAATTAATAGAATTAGAGGACAGAGCACATAGAGAAAACCTGAGATTTTCAGCTATACCAGAGGAGCTGGAAAGAACTGACTACATTCATTTTATGAAAGCACAAATAAGCAATTGGACTGGTATTCCACAGCAGGAGTTGTTAGTTGAAAGGGGAGATTGTGTGTATGCTCCAAATCTGGTGAAGAGAAAGCAACCTAGACCTGTAATAGTAAAGATGAAATCCTATCAGCAGAAGGAGTTGATTCTGACAAAACAGTGGCAGAAGGACAAAATACTGAAAGTGGGAGACAGTAGAGTGTTTGTGGAGAATGATTACTCACTGTACACCAGGTAGAAGAGGAGTAAATTAATTTTATTATTTAGGGAATGTTGAGACTTAGGTGTGAGATTCAACCTATTGTACCCAGCTATCTTCAAGATATTCTCCTTGGAGGGACAAAATCATTTTTTGATGAAGTACATGCTAAGGAGGAAAGACAAAAGTTTGTCCAACAAAAGGTGAGCTGTTTCTTCTTCTTCTGGTAATAAACACCACAGAGAGACTATATCTGTGAAACCTTTTCCATTGTTTCAATGGAAAATGTTGGAGAGAAGGATGGGAACCCAAGAGTTGACTAGAAGAATCAAGAGTGCATAGGAAATGAAACAGAGCCAGGATTTGGGAGACGGAGATGAATAGTAATAAAACCAGTAACTTAATATGGGAATAATACAATAATTATATTTGTGAAATATGACAGAACAAAAAAATCTGGAAATATTGGACTTTTTCAGAATTTGTTGGATTTTTGTGGGGGAGCCTAAAGTATATACCCTATTTTATGTCATTAATGTTCAGAAACATGCTTTGGGGAGGGGAAGAGAAGGGAGAAAGTTATCTGTAAGTAAAGAAAGCATTTTTTCTTGCCAGTACTATGTTTGTGGTGAATGGTTTTCTTTGTATGCTATTAAGTTTTTACAGTTATTTTTAAGTGTAATGGGGATTGTAAATAGGTGCTGCTGTTCTTTTTTTCCTTTCTTTCTCCCTTCTCTCTTGCTTCTTGTTCAGTTTTAAGAAATGTAAGCACTGCAGTGTAAAAAAGCCTTGTTAAAAGAGCATGGCAAAAGACAAATTAATGTGCCTTTTCTCATTCTTGCATGAGGGAATGACTGGACTAAGGACTTTAGATTGATTTAGTAACACGTTTTAAGAGAAAGCAAGTAAATGAAAAAGAATATTGAATATTATGAGGCTTTTTTCTACCAAACAAATGTATGCTTAGTAGCAATTCTGTATCTGACCCTCATGTCTCCATGGGAACAATCTGATAAAGAGAAAGTGACTGCCTGGTTCTCGTATCTTCATGGAGGCAATCTGATGCAAACAAACTGGTTGCAGTCTGGTGGAGGATAATTAATTGGCTGGGGGAAAAACAGAAGAGAGAAACTGGCTAGGAGGTAATGTTCTCTGAAAGCATTCAGGGGTTTCTCAGCTGGGAGAGATATAAATATAAGACAAAACCAGTTAGCATGTAGTAGAAGCATAGGCTACACCATGCATCTTAGCATAGATAACCTTTATTTTAGGTTAACTCAAGTCTATCAGTGTGGTTGTCAGTTTGGAACATTTTTCCTGTTGGGATGGTAAAACTTCAATATTTGAAGATCTATGTAGTTGTATGCATAAGTATTAAATTAATAGGTTTTAGGGGGTATTGTGGGTTTGATTTTTTTTTTTTTTTGAGGTCTTTCAGTAAAACAAAAAGCTTTGTGAGATGTGACATAAGCTGAAATGGGTATGACAAAAAACAACTGTATAAAAGTTCAACATGCCAAACAGTGTATGCATGTAACACAAAAGCTGAAACTTGACGTTTAAGTAAAAAGGTGTTATATACAAAATGTGGGAACAATAATTTTTAATATAATGATGTTTGCTGTAATGTCTTTAAATGTCAACTCTCTCACAGATAAATATATAAAAATAGAATAGTGAACTATATTAAAAATGTAGAGTGCAAATAGTTATGTTGTAGGAGACATACTTGGAAAGAACAGAACCTGTGAATTTGATAAAGAAAGGGTTTCAGGATGGTTACTGAGAGAAATATCTGGGACAAAGAAAAAGAGGAGTACTTATATTAATTGCAAGAGGAGCTCCAATAGTGATAGAAAAGGATAACAAACATAATAATGGCAGATTTATAGTGCTAAGTGGCTACTGGAAAGGGAGGAGGATTACACTGGCATGTATTTATATTCCACCTAAAACTGCTATAATGGAGCTTAAGAAAATTCTGTGAGAAATAATCAGTTTTCAGCTAGGAATATTACTTATAGGTGGGGACTGGAATTTGATTTGCAGCAGTGAAGCTATATCTGGGGGCCCAGAAGGTAAAGTATAACAAGGGAAGGCAGATTTTTGAAATTTATGAAAATCTTTGACATGGAAGATGTGAATTTAGTCATAGGAGTTTGGAGTGAATTTTCATATTATTCCCCAAGCTATAAAAACTCAACAAGACTACACAGAATTTACATTTCAGAGAAACAGGGGCATTTAATTGAAGGTCTTGATATGCACTTAATAACTATTTCAGATCATGTGCATGTGCCAACAGTAACTAAAATAAAAACACAGGGTAATGAAATAAAAATGAGACACTGGCCTTTCCCACCTGTTGAAAAGAGAGGATATTAAGGGATGGGTAGTAGAGATTCTTCAGAAACTATTTGAGAGGATAGAAATTACTTCTAAAAATATAGCTAGGGAGTGGGATAAAATTAAGGTGGAGTTTAAAAATAGAGTGGAAATAAAAGAAAGGAAGCTATGGTTAAGAAGTAACAAGAATTATTTAGAGGGACTGACAATTGTTAAAAGTATTGCAGAATAGGTGGAATTTCACAGAACAATAAGAGGATCAACTGCAGAATGCTAAGCAGAAAATAAGGGATTACCTCGATAATATACACGAGTTTAGAAGGATTGCTGTTAAGCAACTGTTTTTTTATAACACTAGAGCACAAAAACGTTTAGCACAATGACGCAGCCAACAGAAAGTAGAAAGGGCTGTTGCCAAGCATAGGGAGCCTATAACAAGAAAGGTAACAAGAGATTCTTTAGAGATATTGCAAATATTTTGGAAAATCTATGAAAGTCTGTATAAAGCAGAGAAATATGGAAATCAAGAAACGATACAAATGGAAATGTTTATGAAAAAATTAAATATGCCAAGGTTAGAGGCAGATGATGCTCAATTGTTAACAGTTAGGATAGGAGGAGATGAGATAAAAATTGTGCTGTATAACCAATTTACAGGAATGTCTTCAGGAATAGATGGTATTCCTGTGGAAGTTTAGAAGCTAGGAGGGAAAAAAAACGATAAATATCTGAAAGGTTTTGTTTAATGGTATTTTAAGAGGAGGAGGAAAAGTACCAGCATTCTGGAAGAAAGTAGTGGTAGCTCTAATACCTAGGGAGGGTAATTATCCATCAGATCCATTTTTATACAGGCACATTTCAATACTAAACCATGATTATAAAGTGTTTATGGCTACAACGGCTAAAAGAGTGACAAAAGTAATGCCTAAACTGATAGATATGGATCAATGTGGTTGTGTGGAGGGGAGGCAAACATATGACAACATTAACAGAACACTGATGATCTAGAAAGAAGCAGAATGTAAGAAAATACCATTTTTTTTGGTTGGTCTTGATGCAGAGAAAGCATTTGACAGAGTAAGCTGGGCTTTATGAGCAGGGCAATGGAAGCCTTTGCATTTCCTGAAAAATATAAGTTTCATTAGGAGGATATATGAGGGATCGAAGGTGAAAATTAGAGTGGGTGGGGTCCTCTCTGATAATTTCAGCTTGGTTAGAGGCAGGGGTGTCCTCTTTCCCCTTTATTTGCATTATATTTAGAACCACTGGCAAAGAAAATAAAGAACTTAGAAATTCAAGGATATAATTGGTATGGTAGTCAAGGAAAGCTGGCTGTATTTGAAGATGATATAATTTTATACCTGGCAAAACCAGAAAGAGACATTACAGTGTTGTGGAACATTTTGAGACAGTTTAAAATCTTTTCAGGATACAAAATGAATGAAACAAAAACAAAGGCAATAGCGGTAAATTATGCACCCACATATGAATTGGTTCAGCAATATCCATATTTATGGGGACATGATAACATGAAGTATTTAGCAGTATGGATTAAAAAAAGATTCTGGTGTGGCAGCTAAGGATATGTGGGAAGAGACTAAACAAAATATAAAACAAAAACTGAGAAAATAGAAGCTTTGTTATATGGATATGGATAATAAGATGCAAGCAGCTAAAATGTTTTTAGTCTCATTAGTCTTATACACAGATTAGACATATTTTTATCAACCAGAGGAGAAGCTGTGGATTCTTCCAGCAGAACAGTGTGGACTGGGAATTAACAGATTTGAAGGGGTATTTCAGAGCTACACAGCTAAGGCTCCTAAACATAACACAAGCAAAAAATTTTATTGGAGAAAACTGGCAAAGGAACCAAGCTATTGGGAGAAAATAACTAGAGAGGGAAAGATGATCGAACAGGAAGGTGCCAATAATTTATTTGGATTGCAGCCTCAGGTTAGAGATTGCCTTTCCTATCAAAGACTGATATCAGAGTATAGGCAAAGGGAAAGAAATAGGGGGGCCCTAAATGAAAGACCAGCACTGGTAGAGTTTTTAGTAAAATCTAGAACAGAAGCTACCATTAAAAAAATGAATAATTAGTACAGCATATAAAATATTGCATGATAACTATAAAAATCAATCAGAGGAGGTTAGAAAGGATAGAAAAGAGAGACTGGATAAGCAATTCACAAATAAACAATGGGAGATATATGTATGTCTCCCAAATATGCAACAAAATCTAGAAGATTTAGGATTTTTGCTTGGAAATGTTTACACAAAATTTATACTGATAGAATAAAGTTGTAATGAGTGAACACAAGCAGTACCTACCCCATACAAGTGAGATGGTGCACTCAAATCATGTCTAAGCCCCTTATAGTTAAAAATTAGTCCAATATAAAAATTGCAGGATGTCATCAAGGTATATGCACAAACTACATATACTCCGTAAATGCATGGGCCATAACATTAAACCCTGTCAGTATTCCTTAAAAGTAAAAATTAGTCTGACAGAGAAAATAGCAAGTAAGCTGCCAAGCACTATATGGTCTGCAATGCCTCCACTCAATTAAAACACTCCCCCACACAAAAACAAATTGAAAAATATTAGAATAGTTTACATAAGCAGTACATTTCTTCATCAAAGAAGCCCCCAGTCTAGCTGAGACTAAGTATAGTGATCACATACAGTAAACAGATAGTGATTTAGAAATACTGGGCTTCTTAAAGGGACAGAACCACTGACAATAATAAAAATAAAAAGCTTTTTAATAAACATGCATATATACTAAATATATAAATAGTATTTTTTCTGTGTGGAAGGGTTTCTCAAAAGGAACTCTTTTTTAATAAAATCAGATAAAATGAAATAAATAAATATATTTTTTTCTCTAAGGAAAGGTTCCCCAAAGGGGATATATTTGCCAGAGAAAGGAGCTGAAGTGACATCTACTGCTCTTGTGGAGCATCTAAACAGCTTCTTCAAGAGGCAGCAAGAAAGTATTGAAGATTTTCCACTCTACTGATTTTCCCTCTTCAGGGATGGCTAATGAGCAGTCTGAGTGGATCTAAGGGAGGGACCCATCAGCAGATATATTTTGCAAGGGAAAGCAATGTGCTGTACTGTTCTTAATAAATAATGTCTAACAAAATGTGGGGAGATATAAATAAGAATCAGAAACATACCGCCAGCTCTGTTGTGTACAGCTTTTGACCCTGACTCTGCCTGACAAGTGACGTAGGTGGTGTTGGCTTAGGAAACATAAGAGTGAGTAGCCAACACTGGCTAAACCATCTCAGAGGGGAGGGTGTTGATGTAGCCCAGCCACAGGAACACCATCTGGGGGAATTTGGGAGAGGGGAAACAAGCTATCCAAGAAGTAAACAGTATTGTAGATGAGGAATCTGATATATAAAAACGTGCTTACACTGGGCCAGATCACTGCTGCACTCCCCAGGTCTCTCTTCCCTCTCCTGATGTCTTCAGATGTTGGGGATCTAGTGGAACAAAAGGACCAACAGGAGGTGTGAGCTTGATGGTTTCAGTGGAGAGGACATAGGCCAAAAAATGGAAAATTAAGGGATATGCAGGCAAAAATAAAGGTTCTGAGCAAAATAATAATGCAATAGCCGTGAGTTAAGCAGATGAAGAACTAAGAACAGGAGAAAAAAGATGCATTGTTGTTTAGGGGGCTAAAGAACTCCATATGTTAAGGTCAAACCTCTTATCTTCAGTGGCATACTGTACTCAACTGAAAAAATTAAACAGTGGAGGAGCTGGGAAATGTTTTGACTCAGAGAGTTATGTGACTGAAAGAGGGCAATTCATAGCACTATCATTTCAGAACAATGCTGAAACTGAGATGCTTTAAGTCAGCAGAAGACTGGAAGTATTAAATGACCATTACTGAAAACTAAGAGATTCTAAGTAGCAGAGGAAATTAAAGAAAATTAAGACAAGTACAGCTAGTGATGCTATAGCTGCCTGAAGTATTAATTCAATTAAATGTAAGAAACTGATGAAGAAGTTAAATAATAATCAAATGTTAAACAGTCATATAATGGGCATAAATATTTCATTAAACATAACATCAGCACAAGGTGATTTACCTACATTCAGTTGAATTACCATACACTAAGTTATACTTCATTGATTCTTTAATATCATAACTTGAAAACTATAGAAAAAGACCAAAAAGTGTTTATTTCAGGAGCAAGTCTCTTGCAGCCCCCATACAGGATGAATGGCCCTTCGTACTTCCTTTACATTAATATACTGATGCCATGGCTACACAACAGTGGGGAAACGTGAAAAATCTCACTGCACTGCACTGCTGAATCATACAATACAAGTCAATGTGGCTTTGACAAACCATGATTAAGTAAAATAATTGAAAAACTGCTTACATAAACTACACTGGCCGGTAGAGTGAGACGGTAGTTTTCATTGTTGCCTCACTACTCTTGGTTCTCCAGCTTACTTCTCAAGTGGAATGTCTTCTAGTCTACATGTCCTGACTGTGTTTGTGTGGGTTTTCACTGCGTGTTTCTCTCTCTTCCCACATCCGAAAGACATGCTATAAGCAAACTGGTCATTTTCCATATTACCCATAGCAGAGTGTGTGTGTGTGTGTGTGTGTGTGTGTGTGTGTGTGTGTGTGTGTGTGTGTGTGTGTGCGCACATGTGCATACATATTTTGCAATACATACACTGGCATCATATCCAGGATTAGTTTCTCTGCCTTGAACCCACTGATTCCTGGCATAGGCTGTAGTTCCCCAATAATGTTGAACAGGATAAAGCAGTTACTAGAAGTGACTGAATGAACAGAACTGCATATAAATAGCAGGCTTAAGAGCAAAATATCTTCAAATTGCATTCATTTAATGTGTTTCAGTAATTCCTCCAAGTTACATGGTTAATATTAACAGCTTACCAAATGAGGCAGAAGTGAGCAGTATAGGAATGTATGGATCAGTATATATATTCACATCTGTGCTACTCAGGCAACAACTATTTGGACAGATACAAGTGTTTCAGTACAGCATAAATATGTTCTTCCATAAATGGCTAGAAGTAAAGCAGTTGCTAAGCAGTGACACAAAACATTATTAATTTGAGACACTAAAACAGTGTAATACATCTGAGTAGCCCTGTAGTATAATGGCTAACAAAACTACCCAAGATGTACAACTGGCAACAACTGAAAAAAATATTCAATGTGTCACATTGACAATTATGTATTAGAAACCATTAGACAAGGCTATGTGATATGAACAGTGAATTTCTTAACTTAAGGTACCTAGCATGAAAGATTTGGTGTTTTCAGTTTTACACAGGTTACAGGTTTGAACTTTGAAACAGCAGGAACATATGATAAATGCTTAAATTGTCTGCTAAGTGGCCAGGACTTAATATGTAATTGTATTTTGCTGTTTAACAGTAGCACCAGCTGTAGACAAAGGTATAAGTCTGATTGTACAGCAAGCTGTAACACAGAACAGACGCACACAGAGTGTAGCCAAGATTTTTGGAAATGCCCATCAATTCATACATTGCCTTCCAGAATATAACCCACTCATGCCCTTCCAGTACCCACTCTTAGGTCTGCCTCTCTCCTCAATGAGGACCAAGACAGTCACACTAGGAATAAATTTAATAATGTCCATCCAGTTGTCCAGCTTCTTTTTAAAGGTAGACAAGTGTATTACACTATATAATTTGGAGGGGAAGTTTATTTCAGAGAAGGGATAGGTGCTGTGTAGTGAATCTGCCCTTCTTGCTAGTTTTATTTATTTGCTGGAGTGGATGATGCATTACTTAAAAAAAGCATATGCCATGGCGTACATGAGGTATATCTGGTAGCACCCAAGTATGTAAATTAGTGATCTGCTCATATCACTGTATTTATACCATCCAGTCCTGATCCCAGCTGTAAATGTAACAGAGTGAACTTATCGTTTACAAGACTACAGAATCAGTAGTTAAGAAATAAGTGTTAATTATTAATAAATACTTAAACAGGGATGCAGATATCTCACATGTGCGGACACACACACACACACACACACACACACACACACACACACACACACACACACACACACACACACACACTCACACACAGGGCAAACCTAACTTAAATTAATAATTTGCAAAAATAATTCAACAGGTCAGACTGGCAAAAATAAAGAGCAAAGATGAAATAAATAAATTCTGAGTAAAATTACATATATTCAGAGAATCATTCAGTCGGTTAAAATTTTACTGTTGTTGCAAAAGTGGCTGCTATAAAAACAACATGATCACCCATTCACTCCTATGTGATGCTCGGAATGCTAGGGAAAAAAGTATATCTGTGTCAGTGAACTTACCATAACAGCAGATGTTCTAATAGATTACTGCTGCAGTAGCCTAATATATATGGTTTTATCCCCTGCAACCAGCCAGCTTCACAGAGATTTGAGCACCTTCCCTGCACTCCAACTGTTAGGAGCTTAAGTAGAGCTCCTTACAAAAGGCAGGTGGATGCCCAAGAGAGTGACAAGAGCCCTAAAGAGCAATGCTAGAAAACAAAACAAACCATAGCTATAAACAAAAAGGGTAAAAAAAAAAAAAAAAAAAAAAAAAATATATATATATATATATATATATATATATATATATAGAGGCTGGAGGGAGGGGAGGCTACTGCACCGGTAATCTGTTTACTTACACAACTGTACTATGCTCAAACAAAATCACCGTTGCAGTAGTCTAAGCTATATGGGTAGATTCCCATAACTTAGAGGAGACCCATAAAGTATGACTCCAGAAAAGGTCCTACCAAAGCCCTGGAAAAGGCAACAAGTTTTTAGTGCTTTGCAGAAGTGTATATAGAGAGCTATGTTACTGCCTCTAGAATACTTTTAGAGTCCACCCCTTTCCAGAAAGCCACCAAAGAAGCCAAAACCCTTGTGTAATTGGCTGTAACCTTTCTGTACTATGGAAGGTGGCATAATGGTTAAGGTGTTTGCCTTGCAAACACAAAGTGCAAGGTTTGACTCTCACATAAGGTAATTGCTAGGCTTAAAATGCCCCCTACAGGCAGTTAGTCAACTATGAAACAGAGGGACAAGGAGGTCATAACATCCCTGTATTCTTCCGTTATAAGGCCCATTATTGAGTACAATGCCCCTTTCGGCATGTGCCTTGCAAAGCACATGCAGCAGCTGGAGAGACCACAGTTTCCTCACCAGGAGAATCCAGGACCTCAAACATCTACCATACACACATAGGCTAAAAGCCCTACCCCTCTACTCAGTTTCATACAGACTCCTAAGAGGTGACCTCTGTTTGGCATACAAGGTGATCACGGATCCCACTGCTGCATATCTGCAAGTCAAGCCCCACTCGACTAACCTGCATGTGCAGCCTCAACCTGGTCTGACATTAACACGACTTGTTGGTGGGACAGATTTGTGTCCCAGAGACTCATCTATGGAATAGACTCCCTTTCCGCATCAAGCAGAGTTCCTCTTTACCCTTTTTTAAGTGCAACCAACAGAAAATATACCCCTGGAATTCCACCCATGTCCCTGCTGGACAGGGGCATTGGGTGCTGATTTGTCTAAACATGGGCTAAACTCTTGGCTAGGCTTATACGGGTGTCAGGGCCAGTAGCCTAGTAACCTCCTATGATCCTTCCTGGTTGAAACATGGCTTATTATGGTGAGTATAACAAAAAGTAATAGCATAAGATAACTGCCTGAAAATGGTCTGTTTTGACACTGGTTGTACTTTTATCTTACATTCACAGATAGCAAATAACTGACTGACTTTTCTGAAAGATTGTGTTTTGTCAATGTATTATTTGAGCTGCCTGTGGACATCTAGAATGTGAAGAATTCTTTATCCATGTTTTTATGTTCAGGAAAGAATACTGAGATTAATAGTCTGTCTTAAAGTAAACTACAAAAGTACTCTAGGCATAAAGGTAACATTTATTCTGAAAGAAACCCTATTCTTGTGAAAAACAAGGTAGGCTTGGTTCACCATAAGAGTGTGTAACTCAGATACTCTCCTAGCAGATGTGAGAAACGATGACTAAAACATTCTTCCATGTTAAATGAGCTGGTCTAAATGGAGACAGGATAGGTTTCTCATGTAAAAAGTTCAGATCCCAATGATGAGCCACCTGCTTCCTAGATAGGTAAGTATGTTAATAGTTTAACTTGAGTGTGGTTATAAAGGGGGTATCAAAGTGCAGACAAGCAGAAAAGTGTGATAAATGTACCTTAACAGAAGAATATAAAAGGATGTCGGGCAGTAATTTACACAAATAATCAAGAGCCAATGGCATCCAACTACGAAATATTTTCCACTTGCACATATCTGAGTTTTTAATAGCAGCTTTTCTTGCCTCCTTTAGTACCTGCTGTACATCTTCATGGAAAAGGGGCACAAAAGGTATCCACATTCTGTCATGTGGACACTTAGTTGAAGAGTTTTCAGACTGGAATTGATGAAACTTCCCCCGTCTAGTGTGAGTAAATCCAGTCTGTGGGAAAGCTTGTGGTAATTGCCCTTGGCCAGATTGAAAAGAAGGATGAAACACTGTTGCCTTGGCCAAAATGGATTCACCACCACAATATTTGAAGAGTCGTTCTGGATTTAGAAGAACTTTGGAGATCAGTGGAAAGGCTGGAAAGGCATAGAGGAGCACTCCACTCCATGAGAATGAGAAGGCATCTGCCTGCCAGGCCTGTTTTCAAACAATCTTAGAGTAGGGTTTTTTAATTGTCTGTTAAGCAGACCTACTTGAGGTTCATCTTTCAGTTGGATCTATTCTTGGAAGATTCCAGGATGAGGCTTCCTTTTGTGGGGGACTGTCCTGGTTCTGCTGAGGATGTCAGCAATCAAGTTTTGTTCTGATGGAATATATGAAGCCTGAAAAGTCAAAATGAGCTGAGTTGGTACCTTTCAGACTATCATAGGAAGTCGGCAAAGACAGTATGATCTGGTACCCCCCCCCCCGTTTGTTTATGCATCTGTGATATTAAATATGCACATTTGCAGAGTCTCCAAAGCATTGATATCTATTTGCTTGTGTCTGTCTGTCTGTCTAGCTACAGGATCCCACACAGCTTGCACTCTTTTCCCCTTTGGAAACCACTCCCCAAGTCTGAAAAATCTGTGGTGACTGACTGGAGGGAGGCTGGAAAGGAGAATGAAAGACCTGGATTGCAAGCTATCTGGTCTACCCACCATCCAGCCTCCCTCTTAATAAATCTCAGAACTGAAATCTGAAAGGGCAAAGGGTATAGATGCTGAGTCCAGACTGATCTGAGGTACCATCATGTTCTCCTCATGTGTCCTGTTAATTTGCCATGGGTTTCATCAGAGGGTTCTCATGGAGCACAAGAATAAGCTCATTCTGAAGGGGGTTGTTAAAAACCCCATTTTCTAAGGCTATATCTCCCAGGTCTTCTTCATCAAAATCAGCAAAATCCAAGAAATCTCAAAAACGTGCTTCTTCAGCTCCAAAATCTTCCTAGGTGCCAAAGCAGAAAGTGCCTAGACTGTCGGCTCCAAAGGAACCTTCGGAGCAGACAGCCCACATTGGATCCCAAGCTTCCTCGGAGCAATCAGAACCTTCACCTCTGAAGTCTACCATGTTGAACCCTCAGCTCCAAAGATTACTTTGCCCACTGAACTTAGGTATTGGAGCCGATCTCCTTCCTTGGAGCCGATCCCTTCTCGGCTCCCATCGCCTTTCCTTACAAGGTCAAGATCTCCTATACGTGCTATCCAATCCACCAGGAGTCTGTCCAATGAAGATGTGAATAGGGTGGTGTAAGGGCTGCTAAAGACACCAGCTTTGGCCAAATTATTATTGGATCAGAACCCAGAGGTATTGGATCAGACACAGTCTTCCCCCTCAGCACCTGTTCTTCCTCCAATCCATCCCGCAGTTTCAGAGCCAGAAGATTCCAACAACCAGCTTGTGTATGAATTGGTTCCGGAACCCATAGGTCTCTCATATCCAGTATCTGCCCTGAGTGTTTCTGCCCAGTTAGAACAGGGAACCTCTGGGAGCCAACGCTTTCTGGTCAGGTTCACAGAGCTGGTTCAGATCTCTCTGGATCTGACCCTGCCTCTGGGGCCCTCAGCATAGGTGAGTTTGGCTTCTACCTCTGCTTTGGAGCTTCTGTCTTCTGTGCCAGAGATGCCTTCGGATCTGACAACCCTTCGGAGCAGGGGCAGACTGCTTTTGATGTCATGAGGAGGGTTCTGACTACTTCCCAGTCTAGGACACGGTCCCCCAAGGATCTTCCTCCCAGTTCTACGCAGGTGTCTTTGGCTTCTCACATACCCTCTCCACAGACCCGCAGAGACCCCAGGCCTCAGGATGTCCAACAGGAGACTCTTCCCTCTTCTGAAATCTCTCCAGCATGTCCCAGTAAGGAGGTCCCTTGAAAGAGGACCTGCAAGAGGAAACATCTTGACTCCCCGGAGGAGTCTATCACTTCTGATACTGACCTTGATGAAGCGGAAGAGTCTCTACAGTTACCTCCTGAAGATGTCTCTTTTGGAGACATCCTGGAAATCTTAAAGCAGAGAGGTGACTGGCAGTCTACATCCCCTTTGGCCGAGGAGTCAGTTTACCTGAAGGCCTTTGGGTCTCGCTCTTTAACCTCTTGGGTGACCCCTTCCTTCTGATGAGCTTACTGAGTTAATCTTTCAGAAGGCTTGGGAGACCCCAGACTCCATAGAACCTACTCCTAGGAGGCCAAACAAATACATTACATCCCCTAAAGACAAGACCTTTTTGACAAAAGGTGTAGCAGTTGATTTCATGGTCATGGTCACGGCCAACAGAAAGGAGCTATCTGAGACCAGTTCCTCTATCCATCCTCCAAATAAGGATTCCAAGACTATGAATAGGTATGGGAGGTGTGTCTTTTCATCATTGACCTTTGCCTTACTGTCATTGAACTACGTTACCCACTTCACAACTTAACAGAGAAACCTGTTAAAAGAACTATCAGATTCCCTCCAAGGAGCTGTAGCTGACGCAGCAGCAGATAAAGTCAATGATCAGCTCACCACCCTCAATTCAGTCATGAACGCATCCGTGAGACTCATATTATATGTAGCAGATGGAATGAGTAGGGCAGCAGGTTCAGGCATCTCTCTCAAGAGGCAGGCTTGGATGTGTCTTTGGGATTTCATGGAGGCCTCTGAGTCTTCCTTCATTAATGCCCTTTTGATGGCTTTTCTCTTTTCGGTCTAAGGTTAAAGAGACACTTACCAGGTGTGAACAGGAAGGCAAGACCTTATCTGCCATTGGAGTGCATTTTTCCACACCTACTAGACCCTTTCCCAAAGGTCAGAGAAGTCGTTGGAAAATGTGGTCCAGAAAGTCACGAAGGTCTTTCCAGGACCCACAAGGTGAAAGTTCCCCTAGAGGCAGAGGGGGGAACAATAATGCAGCAGGGAAGGCCCACAGAATCAGGGCTCCAGAAAAACCTTCTTTGGTAGACAGTTCCAAGGTTCCTGAAGGAGTGCTCGATTACTCGCCTCTGGTGGCAGTCAGGGGTTGACTGTCCCTGCACTGCAAAACCTGGCAAAAGTTAACAAATGACATATAGGTGCAGGACATAATATCCAGAAGATACATCATTCCCTTCACCATTCCCACTCCCGTAAACAAGTCACTTCTAGACTTTCCACTCAGTCAAAAGGAACAAGCGACATTAGAAATCCAAACGTTGTTAAGAAAGAGTCACCTAAAACGTCCCTGCTGACCAGAGAGTATCCAGAACTTACTGAAAATTATTTTTAGTTCCAGAGAAAACAGGGGGCTGGAGACCCATTTTGGACTTTAGCAGTCTGAAAAAAATCTGTAAAAAAAACAAGTTCCAGCTGCTAACACTGCAGTCAATACTTGTATTCCTGGAAAAAGACAATTGGATGTGCTCTAGAGGCCTTCAGGATGCTTACTACCACATTTGAATAAAAAGGCGATCCAGAAGGTACTTGCACTTCCGGCTAGGCGACTGTCAATTCCAGTTTCAAACTCTGCCCTTTGGTCTCACTACAGCCCCCAGAGTGTTCACCAAATGCATGGCAGTAGTGGCGGCTCACCTGAGACACCGAGGATACTGAGTGTTTCCATATCTGGACGACTGGCTCATAACCACCCCGACCAGGCATTTTTCAGATACAAGCCAGGGACTATACACTTCAACTCTGTTCCTCACTAGGAATTACCATAAACTTAGAAAAATTTCTCTAGAGCCATGTCAAAACTCAATATTTATAGGAGCAGAGATAAATACAACTACACTGATAGCAAGATTCCCTCAAGACAGAGTAGATGATCTCTGCCATCATGTATGATTGTTAATCAGGAAGACATGAGCCTCTAAAAAAACTGTTTCTTCAGGTACTGGTGAAAATGGCTGCATCAATCTTACTCATACCGATAGCTCGTCTTCATATGAGAATACTTCAATGGTTACTTTCCACACAGTGCTCTATCCTGAAACTGCCAATGTCTCACAAACTCTTGATAATGAATTCCTGCTAAAAAAGGATCTCCAGTGGTGGATTCACTATCCCTTAGTATCTCAAGGCCGTCACCTCTACCCCCCTCAGCCCTAAGCCACGGTGACCAAGGATGCTTCCCAGATGGGGTGGGGGACATTATCTAGGGAAGACAGTTCAAGGCATCTGTCAGGAACACAAGGCTCATTTGCACATAAATATCTTGAAGATGAGGGTGGTGCTTTTAGCGTTGCAAGCATTTCAAGACACATTTCCTCTAGGAACGATAGCTATGCAGTTGAGCAATAAGTCTGTAGTATGGTACATAAACAAACAGGGGGAACCAAATCTTACCCCCTTTGTCAAGAAGCTCTGAGGGCCTTGCAATGGGCAATGGCTTCCAACCGCTTTCTGATAGCAATACACATCCCAGGGAAATCCACTGTAATTGCAGACAAAATCTTATGGCCACATGAGTGGTTCCTCAGTCAGAACGTTACTGAAGAGATCTTCCGGAAATGGGGCCAGCCTTGCTGCAATCTCTTTGCATCACCCACCAATGCTAAATGCAGCAACTATTTTGTCCTGATCCCCCCCAGTTGGGAGTCACCAAGGGATGCACTTGCTCACAATTGGCCTCCTGGACTTCTTTATGCCTTTCCTGCAATCCCAGTAATTCTCAAGTTTTTGCAGAAAGCAAGTTTGTTGGAGACAACAATAATCCTGATTGCTCCCTATTGGCCTTGTCACATCTGGTATCCCTTTCTTCAGGCTCATCTTTGGGAGGAACCATGGATTCTGGATCCTGCTACAGACCTTCTAACTCACCCTTCAGGAATGGTTCATCACAATCTGGACAATCTCAAACTAACAGCTTGGCTGCTCCAGTTCCCCTGATCACTAGATTTCCTCTCCAGTCAAACATATTTTGTTATCTTCACATAAAACAGCTGCACGAAAATTGTACAGGAGTAAATGGGAGATATTTGTTACATGGGCCAGTGATAATCAGATAGACCCCTTTTCTGCGCCTGTACATTCTGTTCTAAGATTTTTGGCAAAACTTTTCAATAAAGGAACTCCTGCAGCCACTATTAGAGTTCACTTGGCAGCAATTTCAAATTTCCATGTAGGAGAAAATGGTTCTGGAATTATGTTTCACACACTTTGTAAGGCTTTATTAAAAGGAACTACAATGATAAGAATGCATACAGAAATTCAACACTGCCCTGGGATCTGAATTTCATCTTGTCAAATATTATCTGTCCTGCTTTTGAACCATCAGCTACATGTAATTTGAAATATCTGTCCTGGAAAACACTCCTTATAGTGGCTATTACTTCAGCCAGAATAGTTTTGGCTTTGCAAGCTTTGTCTTCCAAGCCCCTATACCTAGTTTTTCATAAAGACAGAGTTTCTTTATGCCCTAACCCCGTTTTCTATGAAAGGTCAGAAAGTAACATCAACCAATTTACTGAGCTGGCAATTTTTTTCCCAAACTACCAAAATAAAGGAGAATATTCACTGCATCTTGTAGATGTTCATAGACAGTTAATGTTTCTATTTACACAGAACTTCAGAAATTAGAAGATCAGATCAGCTGTTTATTTCTTATTCTGATATCAGGAAAGGTCATCCAGTCACAAAAGTTACCTTATCCAAATGGCTTACACTATGTATATCTTACATTTACAATTCTAAGAATACAGCTCTCCTAACCCCGTTAAAGCTCATTCCACTAGTTCAGTAGCCACATCTACAGCCTTCCAAGCTAGGTTACCTTTGGATAATATCTGTGCTGCAGTGACATGAGTGAAACCTCATACCTTTATTACTCATTACAAAGTGGATTTGGCCTCTAGGGGTAGAATGTCTTTTGGTTCTATGGTTCTGAGGAATATACTCCCATGAACCACCCAAGAGTCAGGTTGCTTGGAATGTGGTCCCATCAGTGAGAATAAAGGTGAGATTGACAACAACACATAAAGAAGTTATGTACTTACCATAACATTCCATGTGTGTTGTCCATCTCAACCTTTATTCTCACAACCCAACCTCCATACCCCCTATCTATACTCCTGGGAGATGGAGTAGGAATAATTGAGTACTACAGAATTCTATAGCCTCAGAAATTATGCTTGAGTCTATATGTGTAGATATATATATATGTGTGTGTGTGTGTGTGTGTGTGTGTGTGTGTGTGTGTGTGTGTGTGTGTGTGTGTGTGTGTGTGTGTGTGTGTTTAAAGCAGTTTTTCCTTATATGAGTGCTCAGGGGTAAACAAGCAGCAGTACTAAGCACATGCTGTCATGCAGAAAAGGAAAGGAAAATATGAATTGAACTAGTAATGCATTGAATCAGCAGTAAATACTGACTGATTAGAATAAGAAGAAAAGTAAAGTTACTGATATATTCTGTAAGTAGGAAGTACCAGACACAGAAAAACAAAAGTAGAGTCTCAAAACTACATAAAACATTTTGTGACAAAAACATAATGTAACACTTAATTCACAGAGACTCCATAGTGATGACTGTTTGTTCCACAGTACATGGCTAGAAATAGTCTGATTATGTATGAGAATAAAAAAATCATGTGAACTTGTCCTTGAAGATCTAAAAACAAACAAATAAAAATGGAGGTCAGGGAAAACTCCCTTATGGCTGAAACAGCAAAAGTCTTCCTATTTGCAGAAACTTCTCTGCATTTTTACAGTTTGTACAAGGCATCCCTCTTCTCCAGACTTGGAATGTTTTACTTTATTCAAAGCTTTTCCGTTGTTTTGAGATAACCTCACCTACTTTTTAAAAGGAAGGCTAGGAATGCAGTGTGAGATGGAAATTAAATTCACAGTTTAAAAACTGAGAACCCCATCTCACTGAATGTTGCATGTTAATGGGCTGAACCCCCCCCCCCCCACCAAACCACAGCCAGTACAGATATTTATCAACTGGGACTGCTAACAAGCTCACTGCTCACAAGTTATATATTGGTCTACTTCCCTGTATTTGCCTAGCAATTAATGCAGAGAACTAAGGTTCTGCAGTATTAATGGACTGTTTCCTGTAGTCAAGGGTATCAAGATTGATTCCCTCCACTTCCAGTTGCTGAGTGAGTGACTGTGGACAAATCACTTACCCAGAAATTATTCCTGGATTGCACCTGAAAAGGGGCACTTGTGTCAAGGAGGCTTACATTGTCAGCAAATGTATAAAAGAAATAAGTAAAAGTCCTAGGAGTTTTTGCTATATAAGCCATTGAAGGGGCAGTAATAAAGATTGCTCAGGTGTAAAAAATCTTAGAAGAGTGTGTTTTCTCTTTTTTGAGGCTTCCTGTTTTGATTTTTGACGATTTTACTGTTTTAAAAAGTTGCTGGAGCAGGAAACTCAAGTAGCACAAAAAATAGCATCCAGAATTATAAAAATGGCTGAGAGCAACAACTCATTGAATGTTATCTGTCACTGGCCTGAGTCATCTCAAACGTTTGAAGTCTCATTGTTCATAAGGTTAACGGTTTGATGCACTACCTTCAGTTCAAACACAAAATTCACATAGATGAGTCCCTAATAAGCCATCTATTCATGTCAAAGTGGCAGAGAATATATTACTTAAGCATTACAACTTTACTTCAGCTCATGTATGGGATTTGTATTTCCTGCTTAGCTGAGACTTACGTGATCCACAGGTGGTGTGACCAATAAGGCTCAATATAAAACGCATTTATTCAATGAATATAAAAGGATGGTTAAGCGTTGCATTTAGTCTCAATTGCCATTTGAGCTCACTCTTCTCAATTTTATTTTCCCAGTAACCTCCCTTCACATCCTTCATAATTCTTTCTAAAATACCAAATTTAAAATTAAAATTTTTTCCCACTATAAAACAAATTTACTCAATGAATTCCCAATATAAAACATATTTATTCAATGAATTCCCAATATAAAACATCTGACCCAGGGATAAATGACAGTACTTCTATTATGCCTGTGCTTAAGAGAAAAGCCATGTGTGTATAAAATGGGGTAATACCCTTTTAAAAATTCATTTTTATGTTATCGTGTGACCTTGCATTCTAGATATTTAAGTGTTTGGTCTTTTTAATTCATGGCTCTGATGAAGTCAGTTTTGACAAAAGCACTTAACCATCCTTTTATATTCGTTGAATAAATGTGTTTTATATTGGGTCCCTGAGACTTACTGGTTACACCACCTATGGATTTGTTGTTGCAGTTTTGGTTTCTTTATCCTTTGGCAGCACCTTTTGGTTTTTATTTGAGACTTACGTGAGCTGATGGAATATGCACTTACAGTCTCATCACAGCTATCATTCATTGAAGAGTGAAGTGGCAGGAAATGTATTACCTAAACATTAAGGCTTTACTTCAGGTCATGTATGCTATTATGGTGTTTAACTCAAAGCTGCTTTTGATAGTTCATGGAGTATAAAATGAATTTATCTTCTCAGTTTAGTTGTAGAGTCTGCAGTATGCATTGTAAACAAACTAATTGGCTAAAACATGTAACAGAAATATTTTAATGTATGCAGACAATAAACCTTGTGTGTAACTAATAGACTTGTAGCCTCACAATTACCATCTTTTCTCATTTTCCAGTTGAAGTGTTGCGGTATATCAAACTACACAGAATTTCGTAATTCTTCATATTTCAACGGCACCTACCCAAGTCCTTGTTGTAAGAACAGAGAACTATGCAAAGAGAAGGACCTTGACACCACGCTTCCGGTAATGTACTGAAGAATCACTTCATCTTCTTGTTTAGAAGTAACTGAAGAATATTTTTGAAGTTAAATGCAGACCTTCTGCAGTTCGATTCTTGGCCAGGTGCCTCTGCATGGAGTCTGCATATCCACCTTGTGCTTGTATGGGTTTTCATTGGGTGTCGGTTTCTGCATACATTCTAAAATCATGCAGTAGGTAGATTGGATACTCTGAATTGGTCATAGGTGTGTGTGTGTGTGTGTGTGTGTGTGTGTGTGTGTGTGTCTAGGGGTATGGAAGAATAATCCTGGCAGGAATAACCACCCATGTAAATTAATCACATTTTAAAACATAGTTGTCCAATTCACAATCTATCATCTTGCCAGAACTTTATAAGCCCCCCCCCCAGTCCAACACTTTTTGTCTGCCTTTTGGGGAGATAGTAAATTTTCATAAATCTTTGTCAAAAAATAAAAAGACAGGATATGGAGATTTCTTAACTTCATTTTCTTTTTTTGCTGTTTATGTATATATCAAAGAGGAATGTCCTTTCTTATGAGTTCATTAAACATTTCTTGACTGTCATGATATTGTTGCTAATCTACTTTTGTATAAGATGCATGCTCAGACAAATAAGCAGCACAGATTTGCACATATTGTTTTACGTCTCCAATAACTACTTTGTGCCTTTGTTTGTTTTAAACCTTTTTATTATTAGGTCATAGCTATCTTTGTCTGTTTATAATTCACCAACATTTTTAGTATCACAAACAGTTATTCTCAATGATAATTAAACAAAGCTCAAAAGTCTTTTGTTGTCTCAGTTTGAAAAGTATGTATGTAATAATTCCAACTTTTCATATGATTGGAGCTAATCAAACGGTAATCTTTCGGTTCTTCATAAACATTTGAACTGGATGTATAGAACAAAATATCACTTATTAGAATCATTTTCTTCACTTTCCACTCTTATTTTCTTATATTCAAAGTTATGTCCTTTACTAGCAAAGAATAACATCAATTCAAATTATGGGTTAGCTTTAAAATATGTTTTCTGAAGATGTAATCTTGGTAATACTATGGGCAGAAATTTCAGTCCATACTAGCATAGTGCAAAACATATCTTGATTAATTAATTACACAGTAGCCATTAATTTCACAATTATTCATACCATTTAAGAATTTCTCACAGTAATAAGTTATTTTGTCAAAAGTCACTGTTATTTTTGTAATAGTATGTTGCAGTTAAAAAGACTCTGCCATGTTCTATGTGATGGAAATGATCACTTCCTTGTTTTCTCTGATGATAGCTCCAAATATTGTGTTTAACTTGCAGTGTCGTTTGTTCTTTAATTTGTATTGAAGGTTTGTTCTTTAGAATGTTCTTTTACTATGTCATCTTTCCAATCTGATGAAAAAAATGGAACTGCTAACTCTGTTGTTACTGCCCTCACTTTATCTCAGTTTTGGCTTCCTTGAAGCTCAGAAGCATTGATGCTGGTATGCTTTTTTTCATTCTTACAGTGTATAATGTCCCTTCTGATCTTATACTTTCTTCTGTTGATTAATTCTTGCTCAAAAGACAATATTTTACATTTACAATCTAGAGTACATTGTCAAAATTAGTGTTTTGAATTTTGGATAACTATTGTCAAGGTAATTTCACTATTAAGTTTTCTTTGTTTCAGTCCATCTCTCTCTCTCTCTCTCTCTCTCTTTCATTCTTTCTCATTATTTTAACCCTTTTTAATGAATATTTATGAGCTGTGGCTATGCATCCCATATGAAATTATCATTGGCATGATATAAATTATATGGTGGGTGGTATTTTTCAACAGTACACAATTCATGCTGGGTTATGTCCCACTCCATGTAGTTACTAAGCACTTTTAAATTGAAATGTGTTCTTCTCTTTTATTAGTAGTCTTTCAAATGTATTAATCTTTTATTTCCTAAAACACCTCCATTTGGAACAACTCTTAGCAATTCTTGTCCAAGATGGCAGTGTTTTATGATACCACTCTTTTTACATTGAACAAAGTATACATAGATGTGCTCCGTCTTGTTAATGTTCCATGTCTTAGGCATTAATAATTTACTCCACCATCACCACCTTTTCTTTAAGTTCATGGTAAAAAGACGAAGTGAGCAGACTGATGCAAAGATAGCTCAGAAAAAAAGTGTCAAAATTAAACGAGCATTCATCATGAGATCAAGAGATCCTGAGGGATAACTCATCATTATGGAACCTGAGTTAAAGCTTCTGAGAGATGAAAGACCACAGCTCAGAAGTCCAGCTAGTTGAGGTAATGGCTACCAGAATATCAGTTTTAAGTCTGCTGAGACAACTATTTTAAAAGTTGGCTTCATTATCATGCTGATTATGAAATTAAGTCCCGGTGAGGAGACAGTTTTTCACAAGAGGCTGGAAATGAAGAACCACCCTTTCTGCTTTTGGAGTTGTTTAACTAGCCTGTGCAAGAACACGCAGATTTATTGTTCATGAAGTCATGAAATACTGAGATGCCAAAATCTGTGCAATGGTTGTGGAATAACCATGGTCAAAATAAGATGCCAATGACAGAAGAATGAAAGTCTGCAGACTCAGAGAAGGAATGGGAAAGTGATGCTTCTCTATTTGTCACCAAACCAAAGTCTAGTAGAAGTCATCCAAACCACTTAAAGCAGTCACACTTTGAAGTGGATGCTGTTTTCTTGACATGGTGCCAGAACCTATAAAATTTGGACAGTGGTAATTATAAATTATTAATAATTAGTCTGAGTATCCACTAGGGGAATAACATCTTGGATCTAGTCCTTATTAATATGAGAGCATCTTGTACTATCCCTTGTGTATATTCATTACTTATTAGGTCTGACCCTAAAGCAGTCTTTTTCAAATTGAAACTGAAACCAGCGATCCTTTCCATCCAAGGTAGCTTTAGAATGGAAAACAGCTACAGTTATTCCCCTGCATAAGCGAGGACTTTCACAGACCCAGGCAATTACAGACCCATAAGTGTGACCAGCCACATATGCAAAGCCATTGAAAGACTTATCTTGTAATTAATCAATGAGGGCATAGGGAACCTCAAAAACAACTCCAACACCTCCAAAAATAAATTGTACCACACAGTTCCAAAATTCAGCAACGAAAATAACAGCTGAACTTGTAGAAAGATTTTGAGTTTTATTACAATTCTGGTACCTCGGCCTTCGCCTTTAATTTTCGTTGCTGAATTTTGGAACTGTGTGGCAATGGGAACCTCCAAACATTGAACCTGTCTCAATTTGGATTTGCCAAAGGCTGGTCATGCTTAGTCAACTTGATGAATTTTTTTTAAAAGGTCACCAAACCATTGGATGAGGGAAAAATGGTACACACCACAAACTTTGCCCTGGCCAAGGCTTTTGACACAATTCCCCATACAGGCATAGTAGAAATGCTAAATAAACTCTGAATAAGTCCCTATGTCACCTGCTGGATTGCTAATTGGCTCACAGATAAGATGCCGGAGATCAGAATAGGGGAAGTTACATCCATAAAGAGACCAGTCACCGGTGGAGTCCCCCCGAGTTCTGTGCTGGGACTTCCCCTATTGGTATCTAATTTTCTGAAAAAAAAGCCAATACCAAAGGGCTCTGACTGCCTAACCTTGCAGACAACTTCAAGCTAGGAGTAGTCATTGAATCCTCAAATGACTCAGCAGTTTAGCTGGAAGATTTGTCTCAAATAAATAACTTGTGCCAGAATCATGGACTGAAACTAAATGCTAAAAATGCATTATTGTATCCTTCGGGAAGTCATCTACCCAAAGGAACTACCACATTCACAATATGCCTCTATGAGTTGACCCAGTTGTTCATGATTTGAGAATTTATGTGAACAGTGACCTAACTTTTGACCATCATCTGTCTATTGTTGTAAGAAAGTCCTCCATGATGCAACATATTGCAAGAGGGTCTCACAGCAACTAATGACTGGCGTCAAAGTCATGGCCTCAATCTAAACACAAAAAAATGTATCATCATACTATTCGGCAGAAATACAGCCCCTATTGATTACCACATCAACGGCAACCCCCTAAACACACAACTTGTGCTGAGAGACCTGGGTACTCAGGTTGATAACAATCTCACATTCGACCATCATGTAACAGCAGTAGTCAGAAAAGCCTTTTACTTGGTTCGTTTCATAAGTAAAGGGATTGCATCCAGAAAAAAGGAAGTAATTACCTCTCTGTACTCCTCCCCCATTAGGCCAATAATTGAATACAATGCCCCATTTAGTATGTACTTCTCCAAATATCTGCACCAACTGGAAAGGCCACAGAAATGCCTCACAAAGAGAATCCATGACCTCCAACACCTGTTCTATGTGGACAGACTCAAATCACTATCACTATACTCGGTATCATGCAGATTGCTCAGGGGTGATCTGTGTCTTGCCTACAATTCAATCTTGGACCCTGCCCTGCTTGAGATGCTTCATATCCATAGGTCTAACTCCTTGTGTATTACTCACTCAAAAGGCCTGAATCTAGTATGCAACATCAACAAAACCTGCTGGAGAGACAGTTTTGTCTACCAAAGGCTGCCCCATCTCTGGAATAGACTTCCCATACATGTCAAACTGAGTACCTCACTGACTCTCTTCAAGTGTAACCTTGATGAGTGGATGGGAAACCACAAATTTGTGTCAGGGGTTCCACCTGTGTCCTTCATTGACAGGGGAGACAAGTGCTGACTGAGGTTTCTTTTTGAGGATAAACTCTTGGCTAGGCTTGTAAGGGTCCCAGGGCCATTAGCCTAGTAACCTCTTATAATCCTATATTGTACACCTTAAAAACAAAGGGATTGTGTTTAGATCTAGGGAAGTCATTGCCCCCTTTCACTCAGTCCTCATTAGGCCAGTCATTGAATATAATGCCCCCTTTGGCATGTATCTGTCCAGACACATGCAACAACTGGAATGCTGTCAGAGATACCTTCCTACAAGGGTACAAGGCCTAAACAATATGTCCTACATGGACTGCCTCTGGACCCTGTCACTATACTTGGCATCTTACAGACTGTTATGAAGTAACCTGTGTCTGGCATACAAGGCATCCTCTGATGCATCATTGATGGATTTACTGCACATCAGCAAGTGAAATGGCATTGGAAATTATTGGTCTAGGAATCTAAACCTTTTCTGAAACATTAACAGAATGGTTTGGAGGGACAGGTATATTTCACAGAGGATACAAGTGCTGTGGAACAAACTCCCCATCTGCAGAAAGCAAAGTTCATCCCTGTCCATTTTCAAGTGCAACATAGATCTGTGGATGGGAAACAGAAAATTTACCTAAGGACTGTTCCCTGTACTACTAATAGGAAGAGACAGATCCTAAATACTTTATTCTATGCACGTGCCCCCTCAGATTAAATATGGTATGATGCCAGCTATTCTAATTAGGGATAATATATAATTATCTACCATGAGATGGGTAAGGCTAATCTATACTCTAATGGGATAGGTTATTTTGACTTCAAAAAGGGAAATTATCTAGGCTTAAAATGGTATGCAAGGGCAGCTAGCCCAGTACTTAATTGTGAACCTGTGAATAAGATATAAAGATCCTGAAAATAGCCTCTTATGTGCAATCTCTGAGCACCTAAAATGAGCCAAGACATTTTTCCATGACATTTTACAAGTAGATGAGGAATTAGGACAAACAGCAAAGAGGCAGAGTGCAGCCTTTTTCTGCATTTTATTGAAAATACTCAGGTCATCTACTCTACCATACTCTGTTGGAGGAATCAGAACACGGGAATAACTGTAGTCACTTTGACCACAAGGAGATCAATCAAACTTGAGACTGCCCTGTCTTCTAAAGATGGTCTAGATACTGATCCTTCTCCTCTGAAACCAACATTCCAGGAAATTATTGATGTCTCAAAGTGTTTTGGAATGCTTGAGTACCTATGATTTGAGTAACCTCCAGGAACATGGCCTCAATTTTTTTCACTTCCACACTTGCATCATTTTGTGACAAAGTGTTAAAAATATGATCTGATGTTGTCAATTTTCATTTTATCCTCAAATGATGGGTTCAGGACTGATCCCTCAGATCTGAGTCAGCCATTGTTAAACTTTGTGGCAACCAAATAACTCTCAAGCTTCTCCCTTACCCATAATGCAGCAACCCCAAGTTACCTCAGATCTTGTTTGCCGCTTTACATGAAAGACATAGTTGACCATAGCTCTTGAATGTTTGTTGAATAAGTGCCATCATTAACATTTTCACATCTAGATATTTTTCTAACTTCTCTTAAATTCTTAAAATTTTTCCTGTCCCTTATCTGATCGTACAGTTAGCACTTTTCAAAATACTATTGTTAGTATTTCTTCACTTTTTTTGGACTACTGTACAGTGTGTGCCTCTTAAATACTATTGTTAGTATTTACTTTTTTTCTACACTTGGTGTAGTCTCTTTTTACTACCATTGCTGGTAGTTTTTTCTCTTTCTTCTTCTCTCTTTCTAATGATAAAAAAATATATTCTTTCTTAAATTTTGCTTTTTTTATAGTTTTTGCTACAGCAGAAAAAGGCCTTACTGGGTTTAAAAAATATGTTATGTGTGGGTACAAACTTCTCATGTCTGCTGCCCACAGTGTGTGTGTGTGTGTGTGTGTGTGTGTGTGTGTGTGTGTGTGTGTGTGTGTGTGTGTGTGTGTGTACTGTCTGGGACCATTACATCTTCAGGAAGATTGTCCTGTATGCCATGGACTCAACACCAGGATGCTTGCAGAATAGAAAAAAACAAGATGATTGTAAAAGGCTTCTACCTTTGGAAAGGTTATATCTGGAAATCAATCTCCGAAAACTAAACAATCGAAAACTTCTTCTCCAAAACCTTCTACATCTTCTACAGTTTCAGAGCCATCCAAAAAAAGAGCAAAGGTGGATCAGACCTCACCCTTGGATCTAAAAACAGAAAACATTGATGGACCCATCTTCCTCGGATCCATCAAAAAAAGTATTGGATCCAACTACATCTAGCCCTACCAGTTCAAGTGTTATTCACCTACCCAGAACAAGATACTCACCATCTGTGGATCCAGTGCCCTCAAGGGTGCCCTCACCTTTCTTGGAGCATCACCAACACAGGTCCCCCTCTATTGTTTCTACTTGTTCTTCCAGAAGTTTGACGGAGGAAGGTGTGGAAAGAGTGGTGCAGAAGATCATCTCAGCACAGAGTCAGATGGGTGTTTTACCAGTTCCTACCCCTTTGGGTCAGGAGTTCCATTCTTTGACCACATCCCCACTTAAGTTCCTCTTCTGATTCCTTCAGCTGTCTCAGAGTCCCTGGATCCAAACTGTCTAGGTCCATCTGGCTTGGATCTGAAAATAGCAGTATCTTTGGATTTGAAGCTTACTCTGAGTGCTCTGGTTCAGTCAGATCCAGAGAGCTCTTGGACCCGAAGCTTCAGTGTCGGATCCGCGATATTGGACTCGACTCCGAAGTTAATGGAGCCTTGGCACTGGATAGCTTGGCTCTAGCTTCCACCTTGGGGAGGACAGCAGTCCAAATGCTTACCTTTTTGGATCCAAGGTTTTCTCTTTCTCAGAGGCAATCTGGCTTTGAGGCTGTAAATAGGGTTTTGTCTGCCTCGGCAGAATGGATGGATCCAACACCCCTGGATCTTCAGCTTTCTGCCTTGATGTCTCTGAGCTCAGAGCCTTACCACTCTTTACCACAGGGACAGCCAGACCGAGACTCCCAGGCTTCCCAATAGGGTATCTCAATTTCTTCCCATACCTCCCCAGAGCATCTCATTGAGGAGGTCCCTAGGAGGAAGATATGTAAGAGGAAGCACTTGAACTCCCCAGAGGAGTTGATCATGGAAGATGCCGACTTCGATGAAGGTGAAGGGTCCCCATGGTCAACTGCTGAAGATGTCTCATTTGGAGACATCCTTGAGATCCTAAAACAGAGAGGTGGCTGGAAGCCCAGCAATTCTTCATCCGAGGACTTTGAGTTCCCTGGAGGCTTTCAGTACTGACCCATTTACCTTCTGGGTTACTACAACCACCAACGAGCTTATTGAGTTAGTCTCTCATTGGTTGTAGAAGAAACCCCACACAGTTGAACCCATACCTAGGAGACCAGACAAGATTATGGCACCACCTTTGGATAAGCAGTTTTGAGGGTAAAGGGCTGCCCATTGATGCCACAGCTGTAATGGTGACCACCAAAAAGGAACATTCAGTGGTGAGTTCCACTGTTCCTCCCCCTAACAAGGAGTCTAGGGTGATGGACAGTTTTGGGAAGGGTGGCTATGCTTCAGCGACCTTCACCTTAAGGTCACTGAATTATTTGACACATTGTACAAAATTACAGAGGGATCTGATTAAGGAACTCTCAAATAACCTCTCAGGATCCATTTCTGCAGCTGTCCAATCATCCTTGATTTCTCAGTTCCTCCATGAGACTCATTTTGCATATAGCCGTAGGAACCTCAAGAGCAGCAGATTCAGGCATTTCCATCAGGAGACATGCCTAGATGCACTTACATGATTTTTGCAGAGCCCTTCAAGTCTTCATTCATCAATGCTACTTTTAATGGCACTTCTTTGTTTGGCCCCAAAATGAAGGACACATTATCCAAGTATGAGAAGGATGGAAAGACCCTATCTGCGGTGGGTGTATTTTTTTTGACCCCTCAAAGATCTATCAACAAAAAGGTCAGAATATGTGGTTCAAGAAATTCTAGGGTCCTTTCCAGGACATGTGGAGGAAGTTTCCCCAGGGGCAGAAGAGTGAACTTCAATGGTCGATGATGCCTCCAAAGTAGAGGTGGTCTGCAAAACCAGAGGTCCAGAGATTCTTTCTTTGAAAGACCTTACCAGTGCTTGTGAAAGGAGACCTGACTGTCCACCTCTGGAGGCAATCAGAATTTGATTATACCTGCACCAGAGAGCTTGGCTACACACAGCAAAAGATACTTGGGTGCAGAGTATTAGAGGTTATATAATACCTTTTTCCCTTCCACTTCCAGTCTCAAGAAAGATCCCTGATGTTCCACCCAGTCAGAGGGAAACATCAGCAATTCAAATACAAAAGCTATTAGAAAAAAGAATCATCCATGAGGTCTCACCAGGCCAGACAGAATCCAGAACTTACTCAAGGTTTTTTTTTAGTGCCAAAGAAGACAGAGGACTGGAGTCCAGTTTTGGATATCAGCATGTTAAACAAGTCAGTTCAACAAACCAAATTTTGGATGGTCATGGTTCATTCTAGTCTCTCTTTTTTTGTCAAAGATGATAGGATGTGCTTGATAGACCTTCAAGATGAGTACTACCACATAAAGATGAACATACGCTCCAGAAGGTACTTATGCTTCCTGCTGGGAGCCTGTCATTACCAGTTTGGGTTCTACCCTTTGGTCTCATCACAACCTGCAGGGTGTTCACCAAATGTATGGAAGAAGTAGTACTCACTTGAGACTGTGATGACCCATCACTGGATCAGTAATTAAGGAGCCCCATTCCTCACCACTGGCAACAGTGGGAGAACGTACACTGGGAGGATAACAGGTACATACACAGGATTTCCAGATGCAGTTCTCTGCATCAAGTGCAATTTCCTTTAAGAGCACACCGAGACCACAGTCAGTCCAGGTCTGGTTTCTCCTCTCTCCAGATCCCCAGTAGGACTCCCCACTAGCACAGATATAGAGTTGAGATCTCAACTGAGTGGCCAAACCAAGACCTCCAGCACCCTCTGTGTCCTACCAGTGCTTCATATCCCTGCCCAAGTAGCAGATACACACACTCTTTGAGGTTTGATGTACATAGACAGACACTTGGGAAAGGATTGTTGCAGGTTTACTTGCTATGCCCCCTTTTACCCAGACTATACAGTAGTTATCACTGCCACCAACCAACTCCTTATCAGTTACTTTAAGGCCCTTAACAAATGGTGTCCAATCTTACTGTGCAATATTAATATGAATACAAACAGTAGTTTGACCAAAAGCAAGGCTATTAGGAGTGGCCCGCACAGTGTCACCAAATAAATATGCAAGTACTCTCAAAACTTAAATATCTCTACACAGATCAGCCACAATGAAAGGTTTAAATATACTGATAGTATATATTCACAATGACATCAGAGTTCGAAATCACAGGAAATATTTAAAACAACATTGCAGGACAGTCTCAAATAAATAAAGAAAAATATCTAAACTAAGCTTTGCTATATTCCTGAGTATACCCAAGAGAATTATACCATTCCCTAGAAACTTACTTCATCAGAGCAAGGCAGATATGATGAGTAGTTCTTGTTGTTGTCAGGTCCAAGATAGAATACAGAATGCTGTTTCTTTAAGAGACTTCTTAAATTAATATCTCAAATATAACTGCTAGGACAGCTTGCCGAATGGCATCATTTCTTGTTATCTGACTCTATCCCAGGTGAAACCCCCACTGCTGGAAGGTAGCAGTATTTAGCATCTACCTGTGAAAATACATAGATCTCAGATCTTTGGTAGATGTTGGAAGTAATAAAACAATAGAATCCCTTCTCATTTCAAAACTAGTAATTATTTCACCTTAAACACAATACAGAAAACTCCCTAGTACAGACATTCTGACTCTCGCTGCCATAAAATAATTTAATTTCAGCTGTTTTTCTGAAGTTGACCTCCTGTACTCCAGCTTCCACTGTTAAAATATATACATTTAAACAGTTACAGTAGTGTATGTACATTTTGGTTCTCTTCCAGCAGGGTACAATGTGGATACATCTTTAAGTTCATTACTTTACAAAATACCTTTTTTTAACACACGTCTGTATAGACCAGTGTGATATACATATGGTATACAGTTCTAATACATTTGTAACACAAGCATCTTATATAAACCATGTTGGTATTCACAAATGATATATAATTATTTACAAAATTCCAGATAGCTGTGCTGACAGTATCCCCCTTTGTCACAGAGACTACAAGGATTCTGGGTGTTTTCCATATCTAGATGAATGGCCAGACCACACATATACTTTTATATTCACATAAACCTTCAACACGTAAACTCTATTCCAGTAAATGGAAAAGATTTCTGTATTGGGCACAAAATCATGTTGAACCTTTTTCATCTCCGATTCATAACTTCCTTGAATTTTTGGCCCTACTTTTTAAAGAAGGAGCTAGTTCCTCAACCATTAAAGTTCATATAGCAGAGATATCAAACTTTCACATTGGGTTTGAGGGTTCCTCAGTAGCCTCTCATAAGTTGTGCAGAGCTTTCTTGTGAGGCACTCTACTTTTAAGACCTCCATTTAAAGACCCTACTCCTCCATAGGATCTTAATCTGGTACTGCAGGCACTTATACATTCCCCTTTGAACCAGCAAAGCATTTTTTCTAGTAGCTATTATATCTGCTACACGAATTTCAGAGATTCAAGCATTGTCTTCCAAACTTCCATACATGATTTTTCATAAGGATATTGTTACATTAGGAGCCAATGCATACTTTCTTCCTAAGGTGGTGTCAGAATCCAATATCAGTCAGTCCATTCATTTTCCAGTTTTCTTCCCCAAATTTACTAACAAAGGTGAATGCATGTTACATTTACTGGATGTTCACAGACAGTTATGTTTTTACCTGTATAGAACAAAATACATAAGAAAAACAAATCTATTCTTTGTTTCCTTTGCAGACTTGAAACTGGGAAAACCAGTTGCCAAAGTGATTTTAGCCAGATGGCTAACTGATTGTCTCATTTATTTATAAAAAATTAGGTGTTACCTTACCACAACCAGTATGGAATCATTCAACCAGATCCATGGCAACATCTTCGGTTTTTCTTTCAAGGACGTCCATGGCCGACATATAGGCTACTCCTTATACCTTTTTTACTCATTACAAATTGGATCTGGTCTCCACGGGTAGAGCATCATTTGGTTCAACTGTGTTCAGGAACATCCTTCCTTGAGTCCACCCTGGAGTTTAGCTAGCTGGGGATTCTGGCCCATCAACTGAGGATAGAATGAAAATTGACAACATCAGATAAAGAAGTTATGTACTTACCATAATGTTATGTGTTGTCCACTTCCATTCTTACTCAAATTCCCACTAACCAACCCCCATCTTTTGCAAACATCTGGAAGAATGATTTTTTACAGGACATCACTGTCCTTTATATTGACCTCCAGATATAGTCTTTTTATGTATTGACTGTATGCATTTTTTCACCTCCTTTTATCTATGCATTGTAAATATTTCCTTTTGGGAAAAATTAGCAAACAAGATCTGATGTAACTTATGGTTGGTGCATTATGGGTAAGGGAAAAGCTCAAGAGTTTTTTGGTTGCCACAAGCTTTAGCAATGGAGCCGAAGTATCAGACCTGAACCCATCACTTGAGGAAGATTGAAAATGGACAACATAGATGGAACGTTATCGTAAGTACATAACTTCTTTTTCCTTCTGTATTGATCAGATGCCACACAACTACTAGTTTATGAAACCTCACCAGGGCATGCATGTGCTTCAGCAGGGTTTCTACCAACTACATATCTGTCTAACATGGTAATCAGCTCAAATAGCTTTACATGAAAATATTTCTAAACATGATCCTGATTCTACAGGAATAGGATAGCTCATAAATGAGCTTGCCACCCAGCAAAGGAGCAGCCATCATAAGGGACTTCACCAGATATGGAATAATTAAGGATATTTCATTCTCCCATTTGGAATAAAAATATATACAAACTGAAAAGTGGCAGTATGGGTCAGACAAAGGGAGAAGAGGGAACGATGGCTCTAGAGCTACTGCAAGTGAACCATCAACTGCCACATTAGCACATAAAGGTGAACCAAGGGATGCTAAAGGCTATTTTATTTATTTATTCATTTTTAAGTGGGTAAGCTCACTGGACACAAGTGTCCCTTTTCAGGGTCAACTTTGTTTAAGTGAATTGCTCAAAGTCACACAGTAAGCAAAGGGACTCAAACCCTGGACTACATGGATGTTATTAACTGCGAAATATGTGGCAGAGTTTAGACCATTAACCTCCTGTTCACCATCACCTTGATGGTCAGTTTCCTGAGCTCATGGATCCTCCATGGAGCATGAAAGATATGATACTGGTAGCTAAATGTGTTAGTTTGTCAGTAGGTTGCAAACTCAGCCTTGACACAGAGAAGATACGACTGAGTCACTCAGTGCCACAGAGAAAGGGTATTTTTGTGTGCTGGCAGTGATCCCAGCATCAGAATGCGCTCAGGGTACTGGCAAGGTCTGCCATGGGAATAGGATAAAGTGTGTGACAAACAGCTTCTTCTATTGCAGAAGAAATGTTCATGGAGAAACTACTGCTTGTTTGATCTGTAGTGGATATCAAGAGTCTTACAGTCAGTCTACTCAACTGGTGGTGGTGGTTGTGGGGGGGGGGTGACAGGATATCATGACATCACTGCACATGACACTTCCAGCTCAAACCCATATTAAGGTTCCTGGTACAGTGTCCTGTATCTTGGATCCCTGACTTCCTAGGCACTACTAATGTAATGCAGCAAGTTTGACTTCCTGAATAGTCTGGGGGTAGGAGTAATAGGGTGAACCATTTTTTTGTCACAGTAGCTAGGGTTAAATAGCTGGAGAGCTAAGCAACCCAAGTAAGTTTCAAAACACATAAAAAAATAAATAAATAAGAAGGGCTCGAGTTTTGCCCACATACTAGATGAATAGATGCTTGTTGAAGTATTAAAGATACATTGCATTGTTATAGGGATGCTGCATGTCTGAGGGGCTGTCCTTCAGGAGGGATGTTACACCAAGGTCCCATGTATCTGAACTGGTGGTAGCTTAGGCAGATGTTAAAGATTCCATTGTACCTTTAAAAAATTAATATTGGAATTTCACCTTTGTCTTGATCAAAATTTTCCCAGTAGTTTTAAATATGACCTCCTATTTTCTTAACAGTAGGTTTCAGGCATGTTATGACCACCAAACCAGTCAACAAAATAAACAAATCAAGAAATTAAATAGATAAATCAATAAGTAGAAATAAAATAAAAGGAATTAAATGCACCAATAAGACTGCAGTGCATTGGAAATTGGGTGGATTTTGCCCCTTGATGATGACCTCCACTGACTGCAGCTAAGACAATTCCCATAAGAGAGTTGAACTCCTGGCTTAAAGTCACCACCAAGCAGTCATCAAAGAAGAAAATACTAAAATATCTTTCTTCTACAGTGACTCTGCAACCACAAAAAACATTTTGTTGAAGACTCAGTGGCAAAGGAGAGTCAAATGCTCAGTAATCTTCTGTGTTGCCCTAAAGCACTGATAATGTCAGCAATCATCCATAATTTCTAATAACAACATCCAAAATGCCTGTGAGTCAGTGTGATTTATAATGTCCCACATTTGGAAAATATTTGGGTTTGTCCTCATGGACTGAGTGAGGATAACCAATCTGAGTCTCCATTTTTGGAAGGGAAAACTAATTTTTAACAGCAATGGCAAAAGGCATGTTTGAATTTTTTCAAAGGACAGGCTGCATGTTTTATTTGAAAGTGTTTGCATTAAATATGATAAACTGAATAGTGAAACTGTAGAGCTTCAACAAGAACTAAAATGCTCTGTGCATGCTGAATACTAAGAAAATAGACAAAGCAAAAAATTGAAATTGTGTCTCAATAAAGATGAAGCTGCAAAGAGATAAAAACTGATTTCAACCAAGGGCATGTATTTGCCCGCATCTCTGAATCTCGGAAGAATAGACTAGCTGGAGTTGTGAGATACTGGGGAGGCAGACAACAGTATGATGTAAATGTACCCTGTTATCATGGTAGAAATAATTTATCTATTTTACTATTATTTATTCACTGACATTAACGTTTTATGCTTTTAATAGTGGTGGTTAGAGTGTCTTTAATTTGGTGGATCTTTTTTGTTATAGGCCAACCTTTGGTTGCTTGCTATACTTTGTTATTTTCAGGAAGTGAAATTTACAATGTTGTTGATAATGCTGAAGTGGTTTAGATCTATCTGCTCTTAGTATTTTGAGTTATCAATTGTGTGATATTTTAAAGTTTGTCTTAAATAAAAGGTTGACATTTGTGCCATGCTGGCATCCCGATGTATAAGATGTTAGTTTGGATGCATTTAGGTTATGCATGGAATTACATCTATATAAATTCTGCTCCCCTGGGCGTGGAGTATGAGTTAATGGCACTCTTACATAGAAGAATTAGATTAGGCTTTTAGCATTTGTCAGATATGAGTATCTTCATGTACAGCACCAAGTGGATCCTCATTTTTTATGCCAAGGATTAAGAGAAGTAATTTAGGTCCCATAGGCTATCTGATTGTGTTGACCAGAAGTTGAATCACCTGCAAGGTAGGGATACAACCCCGTTACTCTCTAAAATTATAAAATTCTCTGGCAAGGATATTTTTATTGGGCAATCCTAATCATTAATCAAATCATTAATTAATTATTAATTAAGTGTAAATCTAATCTTTGTATACTTCTATAACTCATCATCTTGGGATACGGGATGTGGTTTCACAGCTTGTAGAAGGAATGAGGATACATTGCACAACTAGTTTGTTACAGATTTGCCCCACCCAAAATTATTTTTACTTTATGGTGAAAATGTTTTATAACTAGTAGACGTGCATATAGAAGCCCATTTTGCTCTCAGTTATGCACATATATTTATGCAGCATTTTGAAAAACAAATCTTTGTACAAATTTTTATAGGGATAAAGTTGTTTTCTATGGTTGTTATATTGATGACCGTATTTTCTGTGCAAGGGTCCTCTCCCTGATTTTGATATTTTTTGTAAAGTTTCACATTAAAGATTTTGGGGTAGCTATTATCAAGGAAATTCATTCATATGTAATTATATTTTTGTATGTAAAACTATGGTACATATCATACATTGTATAGCTGGTTTGTTACACGTTGGCTCCACCCTATTTATATTTTTATGGTGAATATTTTTTACAACTGGTAGGTTTGGCTATGAGAGCTAATTTTGCTTTCAATTATATAAATGTGCTTATGCAACATTTTGAAAAACAATAAATCCATTGTTCACATTTTTATAGGGACAAAGTTGTGATTTGTGGCTGCTATATTGATAACTTTGTTTTTTGTACATTGGACCTATCTTTGATTTTGAGATATTTTTAAAAAGTTGCACATTGATGATTTTGATATAGCTGTTAGCAGGGAATGTCATTCACATGTAATTATATTTTTGGATATAAAGCTGTGAAGGAAGGCAGGACAGGACATGTACAAGCCATTTATGTTACATTACCTGAAATGAGAAGTTTTATGAGAGCAGATAGCACAAATCTAGACCACTTAATTAAAGCTCTTTCATACAGAGCATTTCTCTGCTCTTTGAGAAGTACTGGCAGAGTGAGGGATAGAATGTACAGTTATTGGAGATGATATTCTGAATGATTTTGATTAGTCAACAGCAGTAGCATGCTTTGGCTAGAATAAACAGACAATTTACTGCTGATAAATCACACAGGCAGTCTTTTGACCAAGAGAAAAAACTTAATATGTTTCAACAACTCGCAGTTCATTTTCTCAAGTTTTAAAGATTTGTAGGAAATGGCATTTCTTAAGGAGTGATCCAGAATTAAAGGAAATGCAGCCTAATAAATGTTTTTTTTTTTTTCTACAAGAAAGCAAAAACATTTGATAATGTATTAGTGGTGAATAATATGATATGGAAATTTTTTTTTTTCAGAATTCTGGTATGTTTGCATGCTGCCACTATAAAGCATGTAAATATATGGCTATAGATAGTACTAAGTTAATAAATGTCCATGAACACCATTTAACTGCAAGATATAGGTTCATAGGTTCATAGGTTCGTACTAGGCTATCTGCCCTAGGGCATTTATAAGTCTAGCCAGAGTGTATGTGGCTTACACCACCCCTTAGGATGAGAATACTACGCCCTTTTAGGGTTTAGTTTACTATGCCTCTGTCTAGTAGTGACAAAGAGATGACCCCCGGGGTAAACCTACGATCTCCCATCCGCTCGTCGAGATTTCTCTTGAATAGAGTCAGTGAGGGGCTCTGCCTAACATGGACTGGGATTCTGTTCCAGAGTGTAGGGAGCCTCTGGGTTATGAATCTGTCCCTCCAGCACATTCTATTTATTTCTGTGTTGAGGTTTAAGTCACTTGTTCTCGTGGCTCTGATGGATTTGGATTTTCTGAGGTGGAGCATGTCCATTAATTCAGGATTGGACATGGCCTTGTACGTCAGGCACAGATCACCTCTGAGTAGGCGGTATGCGACTGAATAGAGCTGGAGTTTTTTCAGTCGGGCAGCATATGACATATGTTTAAGACCCTTTATCCTCTTGGTGAGGAACTTTTGGGGTCTTTCCAACTGCTGCAGGTGTCGGGTGAGATACATCCCAAATGGGGCATTGTACTCAATCATTGGCCTGATAAGAGAAGAGTACAGGGGCACAATGACCTCTCTTGATCTAGATGTGAAACCCTTCATGATAAGGTGGGCAATATAGAAGGTCTTCCTAACCACTTTGGCAATGTGAGTGTCAAATGAGAGGTTACTGTCAACCTGGGTCCCTAGGTCCCTGATTACCTCTTCTGTACTTAATGGATTAGCGCCTATGTGGTAATTTGTCGGTACCTTGTTTTTCCCAAAGGGTATGACTATACATTTTTTGGCGTTTAGCTTAAGGCCATGGCTCTGGCACCAATTATCCATTTCTATGAGGCCTCTCTGAAGGATGTTTGTGTCCGCTGGAGTATCAATTATGGCGCCCAGTTTGCAGTCATCTGCGAACTTTGTCAGCCACAATCCTCCTATGTTTGCCTGTACCTCGGAAAAATAAATGCCGAACAAGAGGGGTCCCAGGACTAAGCCCTGTGGGACACCGCTTGTGACTGGCTTAGAGTCTGACATAGCTCCAGCAACTCTGACCCTGTGGGTTCTGTCCTTGAGCCAGTTTGCAACCCATCTTGTGACATATGGGTTTACATTTAAGCTGGTGAGTTTGTCTATGATGCCCGAGTGGGGTATTGTGTCAAAGGCTTTTGCAAGGTCAAGGTAGGCTGTGTGAACTGCCTTACCCTCATCAATGGCCTTAGTGATTATGATACACACAGTGTAGCTACTGTTACTGTGTACCACAGGTATGGTAGATGGATAAAACCATTAGAAAGGTTGAAACTCATCTTCAGGAACATTTAAGGGAGATCACCTCAGTATCTCCTGTGAATGCAGTGGCTTTACATGTAAACAATTCGCACTGGGAAGATTATATAATTATATATTAAATACATTTATCTTCAAAAATGGCGGGTAATTTTGAACAATGTGACACTTGAGATAAACTTAATACTTAGGTACGATACTTTAGTCACTGACAGACTAAATGCAAAAATAGACTGGTGTTTTTGATATGAATATGATTTTGATTCAATTTAATTTAATTTTATTATATGTTTTTAAAGAATGTTGTCTGATCTGAATGGTTGTTTTACTGGAAAATATATATAAGCTGTAATTAATTGCTATGTTGACCTTTATTTCTCATGCCATTTATCTTGCTGATGTACAGTAAATCCATCAATATTGGGTCGGAGGATGCCTTGTGTGCCAGACACAGGTCACCTCTTAGCAGTCTGTAGAATACCAAGTATAGTGACAGACTAGGGTTTGAGTCGGTCCATATAGGACATGTTGCTTAGGCCTTGTATCCTTTTAGTAAGGTATCTCTGTGGGTGTTCCAGTTGTTGCATGTGTCTGGACAGATACATGCCAAAAGGGGCATTATATTCAAAGACTGGCCTAATGAGGGCTGAGTAAAGGGGGGGGGGCAATATTATCCCTAGATCTAGGCAGTCCATTTATTTATAAGCTGTGCAATATAGAAGGACTTTCTTACAACAACAGACAACTCTTAGGAATGTATAGTCAATGAGGCAATTTCCTGGGGTAGATGACTTTCAATAAGATACAATAATGCATTTTTTGGCATTTAGTTTATATATATATATATATATATATATATATATATATATATATATATATATATATATATATATATATACTTTTAAAGCTCGATGTTTCAAAACTTTGAATTTTTTTATGGTTGAGTCCATAAGATCGAAGTTTTGAAACTTAAAAACTTCAAAATAAATTTTAAAAACAATTCTTTTTACATTTTTGTAGGTGGGCAAGCTCCCCTGCACCACCTACGTGGGTGGCTATGCACCCCCTGCTAATTAAATATGCCAACTATGAGGATGCAAAACAGTCTTGAAAGGGTATAAATCTTTTCTTAGTATAATTTCAGTTTTGTTGATATTTTGTATTTAGATATTTTTGAGTTTAGATATTAGTGAGTTTAGATCATTTTAAGGAGACCCATATAAATATATATACTTTTTATTTTATCATTTGTTAATTGGATAAACCCAATAGGCAGGGGTGACCAACAAGAAGTGTTTAATTTAATAACATTTGCAGACTCATACAATTAGCAACTATTGAGTGAAGGAAGGAATCAAACCCAAAACTACACGATAAAGCTCATTTGCAGCAAATACAATCTTCTGTGTGTATTTGGCTGTGTAAGACCTAAGGACCCAGTATACACATTTTATCAGCTCAACATAGTTTAAAAGTTGAGATCTAGAATGGCTTTCCATCTCCCATGATCCTTCTGCATTTCAATGTCTTCTGTTTCAGTTTATGGTTTATCATGATTTATAGTGGTAGAGTGAGTTGTTCTCTTTGCTTATGTGATTTCTGCTCTAGCTTGTCCCCCCCCCCCCACACACACACACACCAATTATCCACAGGAGGAAACAGTTGCCTGTCAGTCTTCTGATCACTAGGAGAAAAGCACCAAACTCAACCCAGTCTTCTCTAAGAGGTATAAAAGCTGTACTTCGGATACTTAAGCTTTCTATCAAAACTATAAACTAAGCAACCTTCCCAACCCAGTTTACATTTAACTACAGAAATCTTTTAGGACTCCATACCAGCAGGCCAGCTAACAAAACATCTGTTAGGTCTTAACACACGGGCACTAAAAATACCAGTTTGATCACCTCATTTTGAAATCTAGTAGCCAAACTGACAACTTCCTCTGCAGTGATCACTGGTATTTCAAGTGTTAGACCTTTCTTATTCCATCTTAACTATTCAATGAATGTTCAGCCATGAATGAGTACACATGTAATGCAGTGATAGCGACCTTTGTAATAATTTTCCTGTAGTTTTTTCTTTTATATTGATATTGTTTAAATATATGCCATTTTAATGGGTGAACACAGTGAACAAGCAATTTTGTTACCAATAACAAGTTATCTATTCCTAGGTTCATAGGTTCATAGGTTTATACTAGGCTATCTTCCCTGGGGCAATTATAAGCCTAGCCCGATTCTGTATGGCTTACGCCACCCCTTGATTTGAGTATACTGTGCCCTTTTTAAGGTTTAGTTTACTGTGCCTCTGTCTAATAGTGACATGGGAGTAATCCCTGGGACAAACCTGAATTTCATTTTCTTCTCCTCCTCACTGTTGCACGAGTTCTTCGCTGGTGCCTTGAAATAACACTGTGGATCTGAAGATGTTGCAAACTCTCTGAGTTATATCATCCCCAAAACTAGTCCACCTCATGTGGGATTTACTGCCTTCCAGTGGCTACTTTTGCTAAGCTATGTTACCTGATGTAAGAACTAAGTTCTGTTCCTGAATTCTGTTTGCATGATTGCATGAGGTACGACACCATGACAATGTACAGTGCTCTTACTTGATCACATTATCTCCTTCAGAATCTGAGAAATTTCTTTAGGCTACCAATATTTAGGTCAAAAGTAGAGGAAATATGGATACTTGTTTCCGGATGCATATGAATTCCTAGAACAATATACATAAACTATCAAAATTTATAGTGGGTTAAGACAGAATGGTAACATTCGATACAAAGTGTAATAATTTGATACTCTGTTATTCAGCTCAATCGTTTCCTGCTATCATTCTCTTTCTTATTCTCATAATCCAGGGCTGCTTTCAAGGCTTGTTGAATTTCTTGCAACACAATGGGAGTATTCTTGGAGCTGTAGCGCTGGGAATCAGTGGGATTGAGGTATGGACTTGTCTTCAGTGTAAATAAAGAATTTAAAATATCTGAATTCCAGTTTGATTGCCTTACCTGCACTGACATATGTATTCAGAAAGAAGTTTATTTTTTATATGCTTAAAGCAGTATTAATATGTATTTTTCTGTGATATTTTCTATACTTCAAGACAGCATAACATGTATGTTATTTCACATTATTCTACACTGTTGAGAATACTTCTAAAGTGTAAGATAAATATAGCAAACACAAAAGCATATTTCAAACTTGGCATGTCTGATGCACCGTTGCACTGCAGGTAACAAATGGTATTCTCGCAGTGTATAATGCAGGTAGAAGTGCATTACACTGTATGTAATGCAGAGGTACTCACAGTAAGCACTACAGGTGCTCTCACAGGACATAATACTGGTGCACTCACAGTCCATAATGCAATTTATACTTTTAGTTATGCTTTAAGTTATTTTTTGCATTCTGCTTTAAATATTCTTTCCTCTTTCTTGTTAAGATACTAATTTAATATCACATTTACATATTGATTACATAGATATTGCTTTTATTATGCATCAGATCATTTTATACTAATTCAGCAGCTCAGGCACTTTAATTGTCCACTCATCAATAATGCCAGGGAATGATTTCAATGTATGAATGAAAGCATTAGTTTTTATGAAATGTTCCATCAATTTCAGTGTGTCAGGCATTCACTTTTTAAATGTGGAAGTATGCAAAAAAACAAGGAATTAACTTGTTATATTCAACTATAACTGATAAAAATGTTTCTAGTAATGCAATATTGCATTATTCCAGTATGCACCCCACGTGTTTGAAGCACATTATCAAAGGTCATTTGGTTAGACTGAGATGTCTTACCATTGATGTGGGGCTGTTTGATGAGTTTTCGAAAGCACTATATGACAGATTTGTAAATAGAGGGTATCTTAGTGACACAGTTAAAAAGGATATGGCAAGAAATACTAGGAATCATCTACCTGTAACAGATAACAGTACACAAAATTGGTCTCTCTCTCTCTCTCTATGCCTTTGACCTTTACATTGGACAGTGCAGACGTTAAATAGGTTACTAGCAATAATTGGAGAATACTATCAGTTAATGAAGATGTTAGGAAAGAGCTGACAGATAAACCTTTGTTTATAAACAAAAAAGGACATAATATCAAATCATTAATGGAAGTGAGACCCGCTACAACAGTTACCAGCAAAGGGGGGGGGGTGCATTCAAATGTGTGAGTTGTGCCATGTGTAGGTACCTGTCGGAAAGCCCATACTTTACACACTTTGGAGCAGGTAGAACTTACAGTATACCTGTTTTTTCAGTCATGCATCCAATTTTGTTGTCTATTTGGCTGAACGTATTTCTTGTAAATATCGCATAGGAAAAACCAAAAGAGAATCAAGAAAACATGTCTACAAACATCGATATGCAGTTAAAAGAAAAGATTACAAGAATGCTTTAGCCAAGCATCCATCAGAATGTCAGGATTTAAAACGAATAGTCTTCACAGTAACAGAGCATGTACCTACTGATTTTAATGGAGATAGGGAGGGGGAACTTGAGTTTAAGGAAGTTAAGTGGCAGATTATGTTTAATGCCTATAGTCCACCAGGTTTGAATAGCAATATTTATTGCAAAATGGTTTTACGTTACACATTTAATTGTAATAAACGTGAGTGTTTTTTAGTTAATGCACTCACTAATTAGGCACAGTTCATGCTTCTTTAGTTATCTATCACATTTTTGATTGGATTAATAAGGTCACGTGATTTTATTTGAGAGTATTTAAATTGATTGGTGTTGTATTTACATTATGTTCTGAAGAAGACCATAAAGGTCGAAAGCACTTAACTCAAGTTTATTAAAGGAACTTGTATCCAGTTGTCAGTAGAGGTTTACCATTTTATTTTTCTGTTGTGAATAAATTAAAAGCCCAAATGTAAAACCATACATGTTAAGGTGAATAGCAAACTAGCTAAAAGATAGAATCCACATAGTTAAAGTAGTAGGTGTCACCACAGAAAGCAAGAAAATAACTAGTGGTGTACCTCAGGGATCAGTGCTGGGATTCCTCATATTTGATATATACATCTCCAACATCCAAGCAGTAAATCCAACGTATCTGATGTTGTCCTTTTCATTCTTCCTCACTTATGGGTTACAGATCTGAATCTGATCCTCGATCCGACTCAGCCACATACTATAGACTTCGGATCCAACTCTTGAGTTCCTCCCTGTACCCATAATGCCATACTCTATCCCCATTGTCTCAGATGTTGTTTGCCACCATCATGGTTAGACACAGGTTCCGCTCTCGAACATTCGTGAAAACGTTTTTTTCTATTATATTATCTCCAAAAACTTATATAAAACTTAAACTTTTTTCTTATTTTCTCCCTCTTAGCTGTCACTGGCATTAGGAATATCTTTTCTACTAATCTTTTTTTTTTACTAATTATTTTTTAGTAGTCTTCTGTTCCATTGTTATTACTTTCCTTACCTAACTTTGAACAATATTTCTCCTTATTGCCATAGTTGGTAACCTTGTCCTTTTTCTTATTTTTCTCTGCTAATAAAAAAAATATATATTGTTGTATATTTCTTAGCTTAACTGTGCTGTCATGTGTGACAAATCTACATAGGTTCATAGGTAGGTGTGAAGACTGGTAGAGAAGGGGTGAAGGCTGCCAGCCCTGTCAAATAGAATTTGGTACATAAGTCTATCATTTGAAAATATAAATATAAAATACAGGCTTGTTTCTTAAATGAAAGAAAACACTGTAAAATGTGAATTTCAAGATTGTAGCAACATTTCCATCTGCTGTAAGGAAAACTAAGCCAAGCATTTCAAATGATCTTTGAAATTAAAATTATATTTTGCATGTTCTTTGTAGTTAGAATTTGGAGTCGATGAGTCTGGAGTAAGCATCCTGCCTATTGTTTTAAGGCTAGCTGAACACATTCTTTCTATTATTTTAACTTAACAAATAATTACTGGAGTGCACATGTGAAATGTCTTTTATTGTTGTAGTTTCCTGAGCAGGTGTTAGATTGTTAAATAATGTAGCCTGTTGGCCTGGGAACTCCGGACTAAGTGTCAAAATGATGTAATGTGTATATTGGGAAAACCCAAGTGTCAAAATGATGTAATCTGGGAGGGGCCAGCAGAGATGTCTGTTAGTGATTTTAAAAACTATTGCTCAGAGAGAGACTGTAAGCATTTTGATCTCCGACTATTCAACTCAGCACTGCCTTGCTCTATGTAAATAAGTTATCTTAGAAGTATATTTTCTTGTAGAAATAGGACTATAAAGATTAGACTTAAGTGTTTTTCTGTTATATCAGAACATTCCTACTGTATTGTTTTAAGTTTCTGTGTGATCTCTGAACTCTTGAGTAGCATTGTATTGTAGTAGTATTGTCTTGTGTTTTAATTATTTATTATTAAATATTTTAAAACCTTTTACCTGTGGCTGGTTTGTGTAGAGACAAGTTAAGCTCTTGAGTACATTGCATATTTATAGAGTTTATTGTACAAGGCCACTCTAATAAGCCTTAAGGCTGTTTAATCACATTACCAATTGGATAATAATATTGCACAGTAATAATTGGACACCCTTTTAAGGGCCTTTGAGTATCTGATAAGCATTAGCTGGTGGTGGCAGTAATTACTACCGTATAGTCTGGGTAAAGGGGCACAGCTGGAGAATCTGTGTCAGCCTTTCCCAGGAGTGTCTGTGAAGTTGTATAAATACTTATCTCTAAGTGTGTGTGTGTGTGTGGCAGCTACCTAGGCAGGGACACGAAGCACTGGTGGGACAGAGAGGGTACTGGAGGTTAGCTTGTCAGCTAGGCTGGGATCTGGACCCTATAGATGTGCCAGTGAGGAGTCTTATTGGGGACCTGTGGAGCAAGAGACCAACCAGCCCCAGACTGACTATGATCTCTGTGTGCACTTAAGGGAAATTGTACTTTACTGTGTGTATTGGTTATCCTTTCCTCTCTTATGAGACACCCTCCCTGGTGTTAGTGGTGAGGACTGAGGCTTCTTGATTGCTGGGCCAGGGCATGGCCATCACAATAGGTACTAGGCTATTGGCCCTAGGGCCTATATAAGCCTAGCCAAAAAGGTACCCTGGCTTTCGCCACCCAAGAAAATTATTTTCCTGTGCCCCTGTCGAGCAGAGCCACAGAAGTGATCTCCCGGGAGAATTTCCTATCTCCCATCCAATCATCAAGATTTTTCTTGAAGAGTGCTAATGAGGAGCTTTGTTTGATATATATAGGTAGTTTGTTCCAGAGTATGGGAAGTCTCTGGGATAGGAATCTATCCCTCCAGCATGTTCTCTTTATTGTGGTCACAAGGTTTAGGTCCCTAGTGCATTTAGCTCAGAGGGATTGGGATTTCTTTAAGTGGAGCATGTCCAACAGCTTTGGGTTTGACATAGCTTTGTATGTTAGGCAGAGATTGCCTCTGAGTAGGCGATATGCGATGGAGTAAAGCTGGAGTTTTTTGAGACTGTCTGCATAGGGCATCTGACTGAGGCCAGTAATCCTCTTTGTGAGGTATTTCTCCAGCCTTTCCAGTTGTTGTAGATGTCTTGTGAGGTACATACCAAAAGGGGCGCTGTATTCTATAATGGGTCTAATGAGTGACATGTAGAGGGGAACAATTACCTCTTTTTTCCTGGATGAGAAACCTTTTGTGATGAGGTGTGCCACGTAGAAGGATTTCCTGACTACTGTGGCGATGTGATTATCAAAGGAGAGAGTACTGTCCACCTGTGTCCCAAAGTCTCTTATCACACTTTCAGTGTTAAGTAGACTACCGCCTATGTGGTAGTTCATGGGTGCAGAGTTTTTACCAAAAGGGATAACAATGCACTTTTTGGCATTGAGCTTGAGGCTATGGCTTTGACACCAAGCATCTGTCTCAGTGAGGCCTTTTGTAGGATGTCCACATCATTAGGAGTTTCCATTATGGCTCCTAGTTTGCAGTCATCTGCAAACTCTGCTAGCCAAAGACCTTCTGTGTTAGTCTGTACTTCAGAGAAGTAGATACCAAACATGAGAGGACCCAGGACTGAACCCCGTGGTACTCCACTTGTCACTGGTCTGAAGTCGGATTTGGAATCTGCTACTTTCACAGTGTGGGTTCTATCAGTGTTTCAAAAAATGCACTTCTTGTGGGCATAAGATCCCAAACTCAAATGCCCACAAGGAGTGCGTTTATTGCCTTGGTCCCAATCATTTAGATATGGCCTATACAGTCTGCTCTACTTTTAATCCTAGAACTTTGGCTGACAGACATAACAAACTTATATTGAAAGGTTTACTTCCTGGCACTTCTTATTTTGGGTCTCAAACCCCTTCAAAATCCAGCAAAGTAGCTTCTTTGGAGCAGAAGAAGAGGTCTCTGCTGAAGTCTTCCAATTAATCAGAGCCTAGGGGCAAAGTAAGAAAAGTTATGGATCAGATGTCTTCAGATCTGAAGTCTCTTAGCCTATACTCAGACCTGAAACCATCCTTGGATCCAGAGGTTTTGGCTCCAATAATCATCTCTCCTTCACCACTGACATCCACCCTGGATCCTAAGTCTTTGGCTATGAAGCCAGATACATCTCATAGAAGCCATACTCCTGAATACATGGTAATGCCTATTTCACCCTCCTTGCCTGTGCACTTTTTTCACACTCGGAAGAAACATTCCAGGCCCCCTTTCACAGTGACTTCTAGGTCCTTCAGAAGTTTATCCAAAGTGAATGTGGATAGAATGATGTGAAAATTTCTCGGCTCAGATGCAGATGAGGGTCTTACAGGCACCTTCCCATACCAGATCCATTAGTGTACACTCAAAGTCCATTCTGTCTCCTTCTCCAATCTGACCTGTGGTTTTGGAGCCCCAGGATCTTAAATCCCTGAGTGGTTCAGCATCGGATCCGAGGAAAATGTCTTCCTCCACTCTGACTGTTTACCTGACAGGTTCTGCTCAGATGCCCTCTGATCAGAACTGGTCTCAGAGCTGAAGTATCAGCATTGGGTCCGAGGGGGTAGGGTTGGTTCCAGTGCTGTAAGATTTGTCCCTTCTCCTCAGAATGTTGGCCCTAGACAGTCTGGATCCAATTCTTCCCTTGATGCTTGGATCTGGTGGTGGCAGTGACCTACTTCTCTTGGAAGCTTTGGCTCTGAGGGGCTAGATTGGGGCTTCTCCTGGTCCCTCAGCCTTCAAGGTGCTGGAAAGGGCATTTTCTCTCCAAAGAGAATGGTCTTCTCATATTTTGGATCCTACCCCTTTACTGTCATCTGTCCCAAGCTGTGAGTTGCTCAGGCCTATTCCATAAGGACAGACCATTCCAACAGGCTTCCAGCCAGTTCCAGTACAGGAACTTCCTCTCTCTTCTGACACCACTCCAGAACACCTCATGGAAAAAGTCCCCCTGGAAGAGGACGTGTAAAAGGAGACACATAGACTCACCATTAGAGTCCCTCATGGAAGTCACTGATTTGATGAAGGAAATGGATCCCCCAGATCACCAGTGGATGATATCTCCTTTGGAGATATTCTAGAGATCCTAAAGCAGAAAGGTGGTAGGTCATTCTAAACCCCTTCTCTCTAAGAATTGGTGTTGTTGGAGGCTTTTGCTTCTGGCCCGTCTACGTCTTGGGTCAAACCTCCCCCCAGCAGATGAACTTATTGATATGGTTCCCACTAGGCAAGGAAGGAGCCGGATACTGTTGAGCCAATCCCCAAGTGGTCTGACAAGTTATTGACACCACCTGCAGATAGACCCTACTGGAGCAAAGGAGTCCCAGTTGATGCTATGGTGTTGGTGGCACCCACTAAGAAAGAATCAGTAGAACAGAGCTCTGTTGTCCATCTACCTAACCAAGAGTCTAGAGGATTGGAAAGATTTGGAAACTGAGTGTTTGCCTCAGCTACCTTCATCCTGAGGTCACAGAACTACCTGACACATTTTACTAGACTTCAGAGAGATTTGACTAAGGAACTTGCAAATGCTCTTTCAGAGTCCATGTCTGCTGAGGATTTCAAAAGAACATCCTGTCAACTGTCCACTCTTTTGTCTATTTCGAATGCTTTAATGAGGTTAATCTCTCATCCAGCTGAAGGCACTGCGCGAACAGTCGGTTCAGACATCACCATAAGGAGACATGCCTGGATGCGACTATATGACTTTGCGGAGCCTTTTATGATGTAGACTTCACCCTAGAGGCAGGGGAGGCCCACAAAACCAGGGCCTTAGAGATTCTTTTACAGACAGGCCCTATCAGCTCTCCTGAATTGTTGCCCAACTGTCCTACTCTGGAGGTAGTCAAGACTCAGTTTTCTTTGCACCTGGATGCCTGGACAAACATCACAAAAGATTCATGGGTACTAAGAATAACATCTGGAGGTTATTGCATACTATTGTTCCTTCTTCCTCACTGTCAAAGGAAGAAACTTCCCAATGTTCCATCCAGTTAGGGGAAGGCAGCAGCACAAGAAATCCAAATGCTCTGAACAAAAGATTCATCCAGAAGGTCCCTCTGGACTAGATAGGATTTGGAACATATTCATGCTTCTTTTTGACACCAAAGAAAACAGGAGACCTCAGACTCATTTTGGATATGAGCAAATTGAACCAGTACATAAAGAAAGTGAAGTTCCGCATGGTCATGGTTCAGTCCATTCTACCCTTTCTGCACAAGGACAATTGGATGTGCTCTGTAGATCTTCTGGATGTGTACTGTGATATCAAAATAGACAGATGATCCAGAAGACAACTCTGCTTTTGACTGGGATCCAGTCATTACCAATTCAGAGCTTTGCTTTTTGGACTAACCACAGTCCCCAGGATGTTTACGAAATACATGGTAGTAGTTGCAGCTCATTTGACACGAAAAGATTCCAGGTGTTTCCATATCTAGGTGACTGGCTCCTTACCATGCCATCCAAACATCACCTTCAACATGCCAGGGACTATTTGCTCCAGATTTGTGACACTTTTGGCATAGGTTCATGGGATGATATTAGGCTATTGGCCCGGAGGCTCTTATAAGCCTAGCCAAGAATTTGACCCATGATCTCATAAAAGTCATCACCTGTTTTCCCTGTTCAGCAGGGACACAGGTGGGATCCCAGGGTATATTTTCTGTTTTCCATCTGGTCATCCAGGCTTCTCTTAGAGGGCTAGTGAGGTACTCTGCTTGATATGAAGAAGAAGTGTATTCCACAGATGTGGGACTCACTGGGGCACAAATCTATCCCACCAATACGTTCTATTAATATCACAAACCAGGTTGAGACCTTGTGTGCGGGATGTGATAAATCTTGCCAAATTAAAACTTGCACCAGTTCAGAGCCTGGAATTCATAGGGACAGTTTTAAACACAACTATTCAGATAGCATCTTTGCCTCTCCACTGCATTATTTCTATCAGAAATCAAGTTCAGGCTATCCCTTCCCATTCATCTCCCTCAAACAAGATTAGTGCTTCAAGCACTTGTGGTGATGTCAGCTGCCATAGTACTACTACTTCTTGCACACTTCTTTATGTGGGTTCTCCAGTGGACTCTAGCTGTACAGTGGTCCATCCTGTATTGACCCCTATCTTTTCAAATCAAACTCACCCCAATTTGCAAGCAACACATTCACTGATGGATAAAATCAGACAATCTTTTTCTGAGCAGACCCTTTATTCTACCCAACCCAGTAGTCATAGTGACCACAGACACTTCTCAACTGGGGTAGGGGACATTTCTTGGGAAGAATTGTCTAAGACATGTGGTCCCCAAGAAACCAAGTTTCATGTCAATGTCCTAGAAATGAGAGCAGCCCTTGTAGAGTTGCAGGCATTTGAAGAGGCTCTTCCCTTAGGGATTATTGTAATTCAGACCGACAACATGTCTGTAGTGTGGTACATCAACAGAAATGGAGGAACCCAATCTTATCCCCTTTGCAGAGAGGCCATGAAGGTTTGGGAATAGGTGATCTCATCAGACTTGTTTCTAACTGCAATGTGTATCGCAGGAAAAACCTAAGTGCTTGTGAGCAAACTAAAATCCATTCTGATGCCTCACAAGTGGTCTCTTAATCAGTCGGTAGTGAATATGATCTTCAGGCATTTGGGCCAACCTTGCTGCAACCAATTTGCCACTCCTCTCAAAAACAAGTGCAGCAAGTATTTTGCTCTGATCCCCCCTCATGGGCAGTCACCAAGAGATGCTCTTCTTCACATTTGGCCCTCGGATCTCCTTTATGCTTATCCTCCTCTTCCCCTGATTCTAAGATTTTTGCAGAAAGCAAGCAGGCTGAAGAACTCAGTAATTGACATTGTCACCTTCTGACCTCAGCAAGTATAGTTCCTCTTTCTACTGTCTTATCTCATTATCCCCCATGGATACTGGAGCCTGCTCAGGCTCTCCTCTCTCACCAGTCAGGGATTCAACACTCCATCATTTAGGTCCTCAAGTTAACTCTGTGTTTTTTCCACTTCCAGTATTAATTAGACAGTCCAGGCTCTCTTCCCTAGTTCATGACATTATTTTGGCTTCTCAAAAGGATTCTACCAAAAAAGTTTATAAAAGCAATTGGAAAAAAATTCTATATTTGGGCATCAGATACAGACATTGACCCTATTTCTGCACCAACTTCGGCTAGTCTTCAATTTTGACAACTCTTTTCAAAGATTGTGCTAGTTTCTCTACCATTAAACTTCAGTTGCCAGCAATTTCAAATTACCACACAGGGAATAAATCCTTTTCCCTAGCTTCCTCTAGATTGTGTAAAGCTTTTATGAAAGGCATTTGTCTTCTAAGGCCTCACCGCCTTGGGATCTTACTGCAATACCTGAAGATTTGATACAAAACCCTTTGAGCCTTCAGACAAATCTGACCTAAAATTTCTGTCATGGTTTTCTTGGTAGCCATCTCTTTGACCGAAAGAATTTCTGAACTCTAGGCTTTTTCAGCAAAAACTCCTTACATTGTTTTTCATAAAAATAGGGTTTCTCTGCAGACTAACCCTTCTTTTTTACCTAAGGAAGCTTCTAAAAATAAAATCAACCAATCCATTCACTTGCCAGTTTTCTTTCCAAATTTTGCAAATAAAGGAGAGCACATGCTATACCTCCTTGATGTTCACAGAGAACTATGCTTTTACCTTCACACCACAAAACAATAGTTAGGAAGTCAGACTAGTTTTTTGTATGTTTCTCTCAAAATTGCCTAGGCCACCCAGTTTCTAATGCTACCCTAGTTGAATGGATTACAGACTGTGTTTCCTGGATTTACTCTCAGAAGGGTATGACATTACCAAAACCTCCTTGAGCTCACTCAACTAGATCCATGGCTACGTCATATGCTTTTTGGTCAAGAACAGCTGTTGATGACATCTGTGCAACAGCTACATGGTCTAAGACTCATACCTTTCTTAAAAATTACAAATTGAACATCAAATTTAGAAAAAGAGCCTCCACGGGTTTGGCAGTACTCCAGAATATCTTTCCATGAGGGCCACCTAAGGTGAACGTAGCTGGGGACTCTGTCCCATAAGTGAGGAAAGATGAAAAGGACAACATCAGATTTATAAGTTATGTACTCACCATAACTAGGCATCTGTGTTGTCCATCTTCATTCTTCCTCAACTCCCTTCCCATACATCCCCCATCCATTTTTATTCTGGAAGGACCTATTGGACAGTGTTTGGAACCTACAGTTCCAGGTTTGAGCCCTATCTTTTCTATCTGAATATATCTGTTCCTCATCTATTATTATGAATTAAACAGCAAGCTTGATCTGAGGCAATGGGGATGGAGTAAGGAATTATGGGTAGAGGGAGGAGCTCAAGATTTGAATCCAATGTCTGGTAAATCCGTCCGAATCAGATCCAAAGATCGGATCCGTGACCCATAAGTGAGGAAGAATGAAAATGGACAACATAGATGCCTAGTTATGGTGAGTACATAACTTACAATTTCACTATAAAAGTTTGCTGCTGACTACAAACTGAGATTTAATGTCTGATCACCCCTTGATGCAGTGTCACTACAGCAGGAACTAATCCACACTATTTGTCAGTGCACTGAAAAGGACAAAATTAAATGCAAAAAGTGTAGCATTGTTGCATTTGGCAAAAAGCTCTTCTCTACAGTTTAAGCTTTGTGCCTTATGAATGGAGAAAGGCAACAGTCATCCCTCTGCACAAAGGTGGGCCATCTACAGACCCTGGAAACTACAGGCCCATAAGTCTCACTAGTCTTGTATGTAAAGCCCTGGAAAGAATTATCATGGAGATGATCAATAGAGATATAGTAAACCTCCAGACACTGGACTTAACCCATTCTGGTTTCATAAAAGACAGATCATGCCTACTCAACCTGTTGGACTTCTTTGAGAAGGTCTCCAAAGCAGTGAATGAGGTCAAAATTGTTCACACTGCCTACCTTGACCTGGCCAAGACATTTGACACAATATCCCACTCAGGCATTGATGACAAATTCAAGACATTAGGTAGAGTGCAATATGTCACCCAGTGGATAGCCAAATGGCCCACAGACAGGACCCAGGAAGTTAGAATTGGAGGTACTTACGTATTATCGCAACCACATTTTCATGGCAATACCGGGTTGCATCGATCGGATACCGGATATGTTCAGTACGTTTAAATGTTATATAGTATGTTTTCTTTAAAAGCCCAGGTTGTTTTCGGGTGTACAGAAATAGAAATGGAAATCAGCCCACTGACTCCACTCTTCTGCTTCTTCTGTCTTTAATCTGACTACTACAGTTGTTAGCGCCAACACTGAAGACAGAATGCTAGTGGTTGTACTAAAGACCAATTTATCTGACAGCATTTGCTGCCAGGGAAAAGAATGAACGTTCAGTGCACTTGCCATAAGCAACAGGGTAAAGTGCATACAGAAACAACAGCGGTGTGCTTCTTAGATTTCACTGATAACACACCAGAAAACAACCTGGGCTTTTAAAGAAAACATACTACATAACACTTTAAAAACATTACTGAACATATCCGACGACCAGTAAGCAACCGGTATTGCCGTGAAAATGTGGCATGGAGAGTCCAGCTCTACAAAGAGGGACGTTACAAATGGAGTCCCTCAGGGATCAGTCCTTGGACTGCTCCTTTTTGGCATTTACTTCTCAGAAGTCAAGGCCAATGTCAGTGGTGTCTGGCAGACTAAGTTTACAGATGATCGCAAATTAGAAGCTGTCATTGAATCTCACACTGACACAAATGTTCTCCAGGAGGGGCTGACACAGACAGACAAACAACTGGTGTCACAGCCATAGACTAAAACTAAATGCCAAGAAATGCATAATAGTATCCTTTGGGAAGTCATCCATCCCTGATAACTATCATATTGACAACACACCACTTAGAGATGACCCAGTAGTCAGGGACTTAGGGATACACATAGATAGCAATCTAGCGTTTGATCATCACGTATCTAGAGTGGTGAGGAAATCATTCTATGTTGCGCAAATTATAAACAAAGGTATGACACCTAAGTCCAAGGAAGTCATTGGTCCACTGTATTTGGCATTCATCAGACCTATCACTGAGTACAGTGCCCCCTTTGGTATGTACCTAACCATGCATATCCATCAATTGGAATGTCCACAGATGTTCTTCACTAAAAGAATACAGGGCATAAGTAGTATATCCTGTGCAGACTGCCTCAAGGTCCTATCCTTGTATTCTGTCTCCTACAGTATTTTGAGGGGAGATCTATGCCTTGCATACAGAGCATTGTCAGATCGCACTCTGATGGACCTCCTGCATATCCACAAAACAACCAGCACCAGAATTACTCATTCTAAAAACATAAACCTTGCCTATGATATAAACAGGACTTACTGGAGAGATAAGTGTGTATCCTAGAGACTACCCCAACTATGAAATAGGCTCCAAAAAACAGCAACGATGACCAACTTGAACAAATCCAAGGCTCCCCATCCATGTGAAGCAGAGTTCCTCCCTAACCCAATTCAAGTGCAACTTGGTCAATTGGATGGGAAACCAGAAATTCATCCCTGGTCTGGCACCTATGTCTCTAATGGACACAGGTAATCTGTAAATGGTTCATCTCCCAGGCCCATGCTTACACTTAACAAGGGTACCAGAACTTGTCAGAGATTTGGGATGCATGGCTAGGCTTAAAAAGGCCCTTGTGGTTGTTAGCCTAGTAAACACATGTGAACCTGTGAACCTATACCCAGACTTGTACCCCACTTCAGACTGAGATAGTAATCAGGGATCATGGTACCTTGGTCAACAGCTCCATCTATTTAGACCACCATGTAGCATTAGTAGTCAGGAAATCCTCCTATTTAGCACAACTGATATATAAAGGTATTTCATCCAAAAGACAAATCACACGGCTATAAAAGACCCCCAGTGATTCCTAACCAAAACAATCACTAGCCCAAACTCCCTTAGATATCAGGACAAGCTTGAACCCTTGTTCGTTTACTCATTCACTTACAGACTTTTACATGGTAATCTGTGTTTTGCCTTCTGATCCATCAAGACTCTGATGCTTCTTGATCTCTTGCATCTCTGGAATACAAACAGCTCTGTTAACAATAATAGACCTCCACCAACCTTTAAATAAAACTTACTGGAGGGACAAATTTATTACCAAGCATTTACCCCATCCATGAAACAGACTGCCCTTATATAGTAAACAAATTAGCACCTTCACATTCTGTAAGACATTCCTGGGTAAGTGTCCGTACATCCTTAAATTCATCCCCAGCCTACTAGTGTTTCTAGGCTGGGGTGAGAGATGCAACTGCCTCAGTATAAAGTGATGTGGGGGGGGGGCATGATCAGCCTATCCCAATCTCTCTTTAATGCAATGGCAGCTTTTAAAAGCTGCTAGTGCATTTCCAGTCAAACCTGAGTGTTTTAGCATTCTGTGTGTGGTCTAAACTGTGCAAATTGCTTGCTACATTGTAGCAAGCACTTCGTTACAGTTTAATAGTAAAAAGAAAGATTTTTTTTAACTAAAACGTGAGCAGTATAGCACTGCATGCAGGCAGGGTATAAACTATAGCACCTATTTGCTACATTTGTTGCAAGCAGTCTGCTACACTTTAAAGTGCAGACATTTTTTAAACTAAAACATGAACGCTGTAGCACTCTGTATAGGCAGGGTATAAACTGCAGCAACTGTTTGCTACATGTGTAGCAAGCAGTCTGCTACAGTTTAAAGAGAAGATTTTTTTTTTAAACAAAAACTTTAGCTCTGTAGCTCTCCGTTCAAGCAGGGTATAAACTAAAGCATCTGATATTTTTTTAATAAAATATGCTGAGATGGTGTTAGGGGCAGAGCACAGAAATGGGACCTGGATGGCTGAGGCAGGAGGGGGACTGGTGTGTCATTCATCTGACCACATGTTTGGCATGCCAGTAGAAGGAATGTCCATTTTTTTTTCTCTTCAGTGGAAGAGCTGGGGGGGGGGGTATAGATCTAACTGTAATACGCCAGTTGCTTACAATGTAGCGACTGGCATATTACAGTGAGGTGCTTTTTTTTTTTTTTTTTTGATGTTCACTTGAAGAGGTGAGGGGGTGGGGCTCTAGTTCATACTACTGGCCCAGGGTGGTGATTGAACCAGCTATGCTTTTGCCCCAGCCTGACTTAATTTGCCCTTCAGGAAGCAGGACATTCACCGTGTGAATTGGTATCGGCAAAGTGCAAACGATCTTATGACTTCTTAGCATTGTAATTGCTATGATTCTTCAATATTATAGTGTTTTAAAAATCACAGGGGAAGCATGAGAAGAGGCGTCTTCATCACTGTGGACGTTTAAAGTAGCCGATACATACACCCTTTAGTAGGAAGCAACACAGATTGGCTTGTAGAGAAGTGATATATAGTAGGCCAAAACCAGCAAAGAATCATCTAAGTTACTTGCAGTCTACCTGACAGCTTGTAAAGAAAACAGAAAAATAGATGCACTTCCAATCACTGTGGAAAGTTTTTATGTAGTGTACAAAATGTGGACAACATAATCAGATAAACCAATAACTCTTTCAAAAAAGGAACTACAAGGATCATAGGACCATGCCAAGAAAAATAGGTAAATTAGAAGGATTCCAGGGAGAGTAGATGCTGTAAGACAGCTGGAAAAATTATAGATGATGTTAAAAGGGGACAAAAAGAATAATATATATACTGATTCATTTTGAGCTCTGAATTGAGTAATCAGGAATAAATGGTGTAAATGTTACAGTGAAAAATGGTATCCCTGACTATATTGGGGATGTAGGAATGATGGAAAAGAAATAGCACCACTGATCACTAGTAGGATGATGTAAACAAGTAATATTTTTCTGGGAAATAGACCACTTATTTCAGCTGAGACAGATGACTAGAAAATTGTTTGCACCTAGAATGTAGATTGCTGACAAGAATAATACATTCTTCAGTATCCATTGACAAAGGAATGTATTCCCTGCCAAAAATATGACCTTGTTCATAGATTCATATATGTTTACTACACTAATGACCACAAGGGCCTTTTTAAGCTTAGCCAGGCATCCTAAATCTCTGGCACCCTTAATACATGTGAGCAGGGGCTTGGGATATGAAGCACTAACAAGCAGGGGCCTGGGAGATGAACAATTTGCAGGCTGCCTCTGTCCATTAGCGACATAAGTGCCAAACCAGGGATGAACGTCTTGTTCCAACTGTCCAAGTTACACTTGGATTGGATTATGGAGGAACTCTGCTTTGCATGGATGGAGAATCTGTTCAAGAGAAGGGTTAGTCTCTGGGATGCACAGTTGTCTTTCCAACAGGTCCTATTTATAACACAGACATAGAATGGCTAATTCTGGAGCTGTTTGTTTTGCAAATATACAGGAGGACCATCAGAGTGAGGTCTGACAATGCCTTGTATGCCAGGCATAGATCTCCCCTCAACAGCCCTTAGGAGGCAGAATACAGGGATAGGGCCTTGAGCCAGTCTGCATAGGATGTGTTCCTTATGCCTTGTATTCTTTTAGTGAGGAACCTCTGTGGAAATTCCATTTGTTAACTGTACCTGGCTAGCTACATACCAAAGGGGATATTGTACTCAATGATAAGTCTGATAAATACTGAATACAGGGGAACAATGACTTGCTTGGACCTAGATGCCATACCTTTGTTTATAAGTTGCACAATATAGAATGACTTCCTCACTACCATAGAAACGTGATTGTCAAAGGCTAGATTAGTGTCTATGTGTGTCCCCAAGTCCCTGACTACTGGGTCAACTCTTAGGGGTGTGTTCTCAATATGATAGCTACCAGACATGGATGATTTCCTGAAGGATACTATTATGCATTTCTTGGTATTTAGTTTTAGTCCATGGCTCTGATACCACCTGTTTGTCTGTGTCAGACCTTCCTGGAAAACATTTGTGTCAACGAGGGATTCAGTGACAACTCTTAATTTTTGCAGTCATATGCAAATGTAGTCAGCCAGAGGCCACTGACATTGGCCTTCACGTCAGAGAAGTAAATGCCAAAAATAAGTGGTCCCAGGAACAATCCACTTATAACCAACATCTTTGTAGAGGTGGATTTTCCAGTTCTAACTTCCTGAGTCCTGTCTGTGAGACAGCTGGCTACCCACTGGGTGACATAAGGGTTTGTACCTAACCTCTTTAGTTTGTCAATATTGCCTGAGTGGGATATTGTGCCAAAAGTCTTGGACAGGTCAAGGTTGGCTGTGTGAACCATTTTCCATCATCCATTGCTTTGGTGGTCTTCTCAAAGAAGTCCACCAGGATGAGTAGGCATGACTTGCCCTTGACAAAACCAAATTGGTTTGGGTACCATGTTTGGAGGTTTCCTATATCATTATCAATCATTTCCATGATAATTCTTTCCATAGCTTTGCATATGAGATGAGTGAGACGTATGGGTCTGTAGTTTCCAGGGTCTGTAGATGGCCCACCTTTGTGCAGCAGGATGACTGTTGCTGTTTTCTGTTCATGAGGCACGAAGCCTGTTTGGATGCTACAGTTGTAGATCAGTGTGTGTGTGTATATCTTTAAGAAGCTATCCAAGGGCTTGCACAGGTGTATAAATGCTGAGCATGTGCAAGCCTAACTGCTATTGTGTACTTAGCTGTTGAGATGTAAGCATGTATGTATGTAAGGTCTGTCTGTTAATCAGTTTGTTTGTACTTTATGATGCTGCTATCCATCCTGATGTGTTTCTATGTAATAAAGCATCTAAATGAACTACCCCAACTGTTCATCATCTGTATTTAGAGGGACAAGTGACATGGTGTCAGAAGTGGAATGGCTAAAACGACTTGTTGCCAGAAAGAGTTCCAGTTTCTCCAATTTGAATCTGAGAGGCATCTAGTTAGTGTTAATAGAATATACAGGCGTGGATCATCCCTACTGCATATATAATTTGTAAAACAGGTCAGAAATGAATTTCAGATGTTAAAACTTGCTCAAATATTTCCTAATTTGCAAAATATGAAACAAAGCCTACATAATGCTCTAAACAATATTTAAATAAATTGAAATGTCCGATATTGATAGAAATATTTGAATTACTATGGATAATGTTTAAAATAAGGTCTGAATTGCATAAAACAAATAAAACAAAAAGAAATGACTGCATTTTTCACACAACACTTACTTTTTGTATTAATTAAGGCTATCTAAGTTATTAGAAGTATATGAAGTGTTTGCATGTTTGTGCAGTATTACAGCACATTTATTTCATAAATACAGCCATTTCGAAGCATATTTTGCAAGTGCAGTATTTAGAAGAGTTTATTGTGCATTTGAATGCTATTAAAAGTTCTCTCAGCACATTCGTACATAATTACAAGGCCCATATTTTCAGTGTGTTTGGGCATAATTTGTTGGCATGGCAGACAGATTTCGAAAACGTGGTCCACGTGTTTGATATTAATATTGCAGAGAACTGCAGAGTGTTTGAGCAAGAGCACGTTATCTTCATACAGGCTGCATTTTCTGATAAAGATAACTGTACAAAGGCATTTATTCTGCTTAATGTAGCTGGGTCAGAAGCCATTGTACTGGCTGAGTCAAGGGAGGACCCTGAGTGCTTAAAACAGAAATTTAGAGAAATGTGTAACCCCCAGACAAACATTACAATGGAAAGGCACTTATTTTACACAAGAGATCAAAAGCCTAGTGAAACTTTTTGCAGCATGTATAAATGATTTCAGAAACAAGGCTAAAACATGCAGATTTAGTGATGAGTTGATAAACAACAGATTGTGTGTGGTATTAAAAAATGATGCTGTGAGAAAGATTTTGCTTCATGACAGTGATTTAACTTTGAATACGGTCATTGATATTTGTTATATATACAAGCTCACAGAAAAGCACACAAATATGCTTACAAATGAGAAAGGCATGTTTCCAGTAACTTCTAAACTTCACATTGATAGCATGCAGCACATGCTTGAAAGAAACAGATCCAAACACATAACAGCAACTGTAGCCCCTGCAGCACTCACTGGTAAACCCCAGGGCTTTCTAGCAAGTTCCAGAGTTTGCACAGTCTCAATGAAGCTTAAGAGTGAGTCAGCAAACTCTAAGCATGAGCCCCAACCCAGTTTCATTGCTAAGTGTCATAACTGTGGTGGTAATCATGAATCTAAAAGGGAAAAGTGCTTTGTTTTTGGTCAACAATGCCACAAACGTAATAAATGGAATCATTACAAAAGATTTTGTAAATCAAAAGGCACACATTCTTTTATTAAAAGGGAACTTTTCAAGAAATGAGTTGATCAATTAGAAAACTGTGACCCTGCTTTTTATGTTAGTGGTGTATCAGTACTTAGTGAAACAGTTAATGCAGTAGATTTATGGGCAAAGAATGAAGTATTTTGTACTGTTCTGATAAATGGCAAACCCATAGAGCTCATAATTGATATTAGCTCAAAGTGCAGTGTTATGTCAACAGAAACATTTGCTAGAGTATGTGCTGGTGAAAGGCTTGATTTGGCAAAGTGTGCGAAGCTTGTTGCTTATGGTGATGAGATTCAAACCGAAGGCTCAGTAATGCTTTCATGTTACTGTGCTGGGAGAAGCTACGACTTGTTATTCTATGTGGTCAAGAGACACATCCAGTCATTATTAGGGTGCAGAAACAGTTTGAAAGTGGGACTGCATTCATTTAACAAGGAAATCCACCACAAGCTTCCAGTTGTGTACTCTATGAAGTTAGACCCAGATGTCAGTCCAGTTATCAGGCCAACCAGAAAAGTTCCAATAGCTATGCAGAACAGAGTCAAAGCAAAACTAGACAAAATGGTGCAACAAGGTGTGATTTGTCCAGTAGATGAACCAACTGAATGGGTATCTTCCATGGTGGTAGCTCATAAGAAAAGCGCAGATGACAGAATATGTATTGATCTATGAGATTTGAACAAGGCACTGAAGAGACCTCATCATCCGATGCTTAGCGTCAAAGAAGTCACTGCTCTTATGCCAAATGCTACTGTTTTTTTCTGTCTTAGATACAAAGAGTTAATTTTGGAAAAGTTTGCTTAACAAGTATAGTAATAGTAAATAGTAATTTATTTAGCTACCTGTAAGCAATGTTCAGTTTTTTATATTGGTAAAAGTAGTCGGAAACTTGAAGGAATGGATCATAGAGCATAAGTCAGAAATAAGAAGGGGGTATAATCAAATGCATTAGCAAAACATATATTAGAAGAAGGAAATGAAACACATAGTTTAAATCTAGAGTGATTAAAGCAATACATAAAGCTGATAGAGGGCAAGATATAAATAATAAATTAGAAAATTTGGAACTAGCTTGGATTTTAGAATTAAGTGCGAACATATATCCAGATTTGAATGGGACAGTGAGTTTGAAACCTGTCCCACTGAGAAAGCAAATGATGTTGCACTGATTGGATAATTGCATGATTATTTTTTAATAGTGATTGGTTGGCTGTGTCATATGTTTTCATATAAAAGCTGTACAAAAGCTGTACAAAAATGTAGATGTTTTATGCACTGAGGAAGGGGAAACCTGAAAGCTTTGCATGTGTTTTATGTTTTTTATTAAAATAGTGAACACTTCTGAAATTCGTTTTTCTTCTTGCTGTTACTGTATATCAAATTCAGTTAACTGCAGTATTTTATCCGTTTTACTGACGGTTAGAACAACACCAGAGAGCATTTGATGTCCTGAAATAGAAAATTGCCAGTCTACCTACTCTCAGATACTATGACGTCCACAAGCCAGTTACTCTTTCATGTGATGCTTCGAACTTTGATCTAGATGCAGTCATTCTACAAGAGGGTCAGCCTGTTGTCTATGCATCCAGAACCCTTACCCAAACTGAAATGCAGTATGCTCAGATAGAGAAAGAACTTTTATGATCGCATGTTCGAAGTTTCATGATTATGTTTATGCTAGACCTGTCCAGATCGAAAACGACCACCAAACACTAGTCACTATTTTGAGAAAGCTTATGCATACAAGTCTAGCCAGATTGCAATGCATGATGTTGAGACTGCAAAAGTATCATTTCAATCTTGTCTACAAGAAAGGCAAACTTCTTTATCTTGCTGATACATTATCCAGATTGCCCAGAACAACCACTGAACAGCACAAAAATAAGAACCTTGATTTTGAAGTCATGGAAGTGAGACATTTTTGATTAGCTTAGAGATCATACAGACACAGATCCAGTTTTACAAAAGCTCAGCCACTTTATCAAAGAAGGATGGCTGTGAAAACAATCTAGCTTACCTCAAGAAGTGCAACCTTATTTTCCATACAGAGATGAGATTTTTGTCAAACAATGGTATTATCATGAAAGGTCCTAAAGCTATTGTTCCAAAGTCTTTGCAATCAGAGTACATTACTATCTTGCATTGTGGTCACCCAGCAGCTGCCTCTACTAAAAGAAGGGTGAGAAGATTAGTATTTTGCCCTTCTATGTCACAAGATATTGAGATAGTACTTTCATCTTGTTCTATGTGTAATAGTACCAAGTCACATCAACAGAAAGAACCACTTCATCTAAACCAGATTCCTTAACTACCTTGGTCGACAGTAGCCACAGACATTTTCAAGTGGAATGGTCAGCATTACTTGGTATTAGTAGACTCTTATTCTAACTGGTTTGAGATTGACCTACTTCCTAGTCTAGCATCCAATACTGTCATTACTAAGATGAAGCATCATTTTGCAGTCCATGATAGTCCGCACAAAGTAATTGATGACAATGGCACACAGTTTACAAACCAACAGTTCAGAAGATTTGCCGAAGAGTGGAACTTTGCTCATGCCACGAGTAGACCAGAGTATCCACAGTCAAATGATTTGGCAGAATGTGCAGTTCAAAGTGCAAAGCAATTACCAGAAAGTTGAAACAAGACAGAAGTGATGTTTTTCTGAATCTCTTAAATCTCAGAAATATTCCTCGTGATAAACATCTTGGTTCACCTGCCCAGAGACTACTGTCAAGACAAACCAGAGCCACATTATCAATCAATAGTCAATTGTTGGTTCCATGTGTCAAAAACAACAGGTCAGTGAAAACCAATCTGTTGAAGAAGCATTTAGCCCAGAAGTCCTATTACGATAAGACCAGCAAACCGCTTAATCCATTATGAGAGGGAGAAGTAGTAAGGATGCAAATGGCCAAAGGTTATAATAGGATTAGAGTCATGAAGAATATTTGCTCAGAGCCGAGATCGTACATTGTGGAATCACAAGGTGTAGAGTTTAGGTGGAATCTGAAACATTTGATACCGGTGTTCGAGCCCATACCACAGCATATAGCCTGTGAGAAAGACTGTTTATCTCAGAGTGAGTTGTTCAGTGTTACAATTCCAGAAGAAATTCCAGAGAATATTCCTGTTCCTGTGATGAATCCCAAAGTTCCTGATTCGAGTTATTCACCGAAGACTGTCCCTATTGCTAAACCCAGTCCTGATTGCTATGTTACCAGATCTGGTCGCATCTCCAGACCATGTTATAGATACATGGCAACTTGGACATGAACATTGTGTTTGTTTCTAATGTCTATATTAATGCATGTCTAACTGCAATGTCATTTTTATTTAAGGGCAATCTTTTTAAGAGGGAGGATGTAGATCAGTGTGTGTGTGTGTGTGTGTGTGTGTGTGTGTGTGTGTGTGTGTGTGTGTGTGTGTGTGTGTGTGTGTGTGTGTGTGTGTGTGTGTGTGTGTGTGTGTGTGTGTGTGTGTGTGTGTGTGTGTGTGTGTGTGTGTGTATCTTAAGAAGCTATCCAAGGGCTTGCACAAGTTTATAAATACTGAGCAAGTGCGGACCTGACTGCCATTTTGTAGTTAGCTGTTGAGATGTAAGCATGTATGTATGTAAGGTCTGTCTGTTAATCAGTTTGTTTGTATTTTATGATGCTGCTATCCATCCTGATGTGTTTCTATGTAATAAAGCATCTAAATAAACTACCCTGCCTGTTCGTCATCTGTATCTAGAGGGACAAGCAACAACAGTTAAATAGCAATTCCAGAAGGCCTGATGAGTCATATTTCATGCTATTTAGAAGACATCCTTGGATATTGCCTGGGATCTTTGATGCAGTGTTCTTGGCCTTAGAGAGAGAGAGGGGGAAGTTATATTTGATGGTATTTCCTTAAGGAAGTTTGAGGGGGAGAAGGGAGTAAAGTTGGAGTTGAATTTGTCGGCTAGTTGCTTTACTATATATTTTGGCTCAGTATAGGTGGCACCATTAACAGTGAGCTCTGCACACAATTGTGTATTGCCTTTGAGGTTGAGAACATAGCTAAAGAGTGCCTTGTGGTTATTCTTAGGCTGGGGGGGGGGGCAAATTTACCTACAATTTGGCATTGGTAGACTTTATTTGTCCTCTGAGTTGTTTGTTTAGTTTGATGAGAGTGCTTTTATCCTGCTGGGTGCTGCACCTCCTAATTTTTGCCATGATTTTCTTCCTTCTGTTATACAGCCTATTGACATTGTGATTCCAACAAGGTGGCTTGTTTTTTAGTTAGTTCTGTACTTCTTCCTGGTAGGTACAGCTGCCTCTGTGCAGCTATTAACATGCTGGTACAGGGTTTTTGTGAACAGTTCCGCACAAACAGCATTGTTCTCAGGATTTATGGGGGCTTCCATTTTTGCCAAGTTATCACTTTAATAGTAGGAAATTAGCTTTAGAGTAGTTTCTGAATATTTCAGGGTTAGCTGAGGTTCCAGATTCTATTTTTACTTCAAAGAAGATAATTTTGTTGTCTGACCTTACCAGAGAAGACTTTACTCTAGGGAGTGTGCAGATCTCTCCCATATTAGCGAGAACCAACTCCAGTATGGTTGCACCCCTGGTTGGTGTATTGATAATCTTGTACAGGGAGTTTGTGTTTACAAAATCCAGGTATCGCTGTGCCTGTACGTTTGGTGTCATATATGATCCCCAGTTAATATTAGTGTAATTAGATTCACTCTTGAATATGGTTTTGGGTTGATGGTGAGTCTTTACAATAAGTTTAAATACATGGTATGGGTTTCCTGGGTCATAGATGGGGACCCATAGCTTGCTAGGAAGTGGTATTGGATTTTGCCTGTGGTGATTTAAATGTGGAGAAGCTCAAGTTCCAAGATATATGAGACTGCTGTCTGGCTGTCCATCTTAATTAGATCATATCCCTAGAACAGAAAGGAAAGCAAGCCCTTTAAACTCTGCTTCACTATTCTCATCGCTAAATATTGATGTAGTGATAAGAATGAGAATACAATAAGCCCTGAATCAAGAATCATTTAAATTGATCTGCCCATTTCATATTGAATGTCCATGATTACTGCTGTCACTTGGCTGTGGAGACGGCAGACAGAAATGAGAGCAAAAGTGGAAGGGATATTCCACTCTAGGGAAACCTGAAGTTAAGGGTTCAAAAGATGGATCCGGTCATCCATATGATGTGCTCCTGTGACCAACAGAATTTGAGTGCACTGAAGGATATGCATATTTATTTATTTAACTTATTTTCATTTAACTGGGATAGTTCAACTGAACAAAATGCAACTTTTCAACAGAGTCCTGAGCAGATAAGCTCTAGATTAAAAGTACAAGCATATGTAGATGGGCAAGAAGTATTATCAATAAAGAGGCTGCCATGAGTCCAGAAATAAGCATAATCAGTTGAACAGTGGACCTCAGAGACATCAACAACCAGGAGAGATGGTATGCAACAGACAGGATGTCATTTCATATTTAAATAGGAAGAAAGGTCTTCATTCATATGGTACCCAAATGGCACCCTCTAAAGTCTATGGAGTGCATGAAGATGAGCTGTGATTGTTGCAGATGATCATGATTCCAGTTTCTCACAGCAAATTCTCTACTGAGCATGTTATTTGCAGCAGGTCTTCTGATTCTGCCAGTAGGAGCCATTCATCTCAGCCCCAAAAGGCTGACACATTAGGAGCTTTTAGACATGTAACCACTACCATACACTTTGTGAAGAACCTTGTTACTGAGGAATAGTTGAACCTGACAGTTTACAACTAGAAATAGAGATAGCTTATATGGAAGCACAGAAACCTCCAGTGTTCTTCCTTATTTTAATTTGAAGATAGGCTTCCTGAAGTTTAAGAGAGCACATCCAGTCTCCCATATAAGAAAGATGGACTGAAGAGTGACCTTGCACAGTTCTTGCCTTGATATAGACAAGTTGAGACCAATAATATCTAGGATATCATAATATTACTGTTTGTCTTGGTTAGAAAAAAGCACCAGGAGTAATAGACATAATCTTACTAGTCTGGTAGAACAGTTGGTCTTTTAAGGAGATGCACTGCCTTTGCTCTGACAGGACATTACTGAGTGGGTCAAGAAGGTACGACCAGATAAGAGTGGTGAACAAAAATGCAGTTTGTATGCCATCCTGCCTATATTCCTTACCCACCTTCAGAGGTGGGAACATACCATGCTGCATAGTAAAAGGAGATTCTCCGCATTACTATTCCTACACTGAATTTAATTCATTTCCAAAGCTGACTATAACAAGACCTATTTACCAAACATGACCTGCAAAATTAATAGCATATCAAAATTCTGTTTTACAGGGGATAAAAGCCTTCCAGCATTCCCCATTTATGGACTGCATCCTTGACACCCCCAACTATTATATTCTAATTCTGAGGGGTAGTGACCTTGCGGAAGGGGACATACAAGTATTCCAGTTCCCAGAGAAAGTTTAGCATTAGATTTACAATAGTTGTGGGTGGTGGTGAAAGATGGCATACCCTTTGCAAAACATTAAACACTGCATGAACTATTGGCAGTTTGGCAAGCTGATAATTTAGTAAGCTCGTAAGTGGAATTGTCAAAGAAATTAAGAAAGTAGATAGGAGTATAAGGAGATGAGGAGCATGGCAAAGAGAGAGGTGGTGAAGGCTAAGGATAAGGCATATGGAGAGTTGTATGAGAGATTGGACACTAAAGAGGGAGAAAAGGACCTGTACCAATTGGCTAGACAGAGGGACTGAGCTGGGATAGATGTGCAGCAGGTAAGGGTGATAAAAGACAGTGAGGGAAATGTACTCACAAGTGGGGAGTGTGTGTGTTGAGTAGATGGAAAGAGTACTTTGGGGGGCTGATGAATGAAGAGAATGAGAGAGAGAGAAGGTTGGATGATGTGGGGATAGTGAATCAGGAAGTAAAACAGATTAGCAAGGAGGAAGTATGGACAGCTATGAAGAGGATGAAGAATGGAAAGACTGTTGGTCCAAATGACATACCAGTGGAAGCATGGTGGTGCTTAGGAGAAATGGCAGAGAAGTTTTTAACCAGATTGTTTAATGAAATCTTGGAAAGTCAGGGGATGTCTGAGGAGTGGGGAAAAAGTGTTTTGGTACCTATTTTTAAAAATAAGGGTGATGTGCAGAGCTGTAGCAACTACAGAGGGATAAAACTGATCAGTCACAGCTTGAAGTTATGAGAAAGAGTGGTAGAAGCTAGGTTAAGAAGGGAGGTGATGATTAGTGATCAGCAGTATGGTATCATGCCAGGAAGGAACAGTACACATGCGATGTTTGCTCTGAGAGTGTTGATGGAGAAATATAGAGAAGATCAGGAGGAGTTCCATTATGTCTTTGTGGACTTGGAGAAAGCATATGATAGGGTGCCTAGAGAGGAGTTGTAGTATTGTATGAGGAAGTCAGGAGTGGCAGAGAAGTATGTAAGAGTAGTACAGGATATGTACGAGGGTAGTGTGACAGTGGTGAAGTCTGCAGTGGGAGTGACAGATGCATTTAAAGTGGAAGTGGGATTACATCAAGGATCAGCTCTGAGCCCTTTCTTATTTGCAATGGTGATGGACAGGTTGACAGATGAGATCAGATAGGAGACCCCATGGACTATGATGTTTGCAGATTACATTGTGATCTGTAGTGAGAGTAGGGACCAGGTTGAGGAGACCCTGGAGAGGTGGAGATATGCTCTAGAGAGGAGAGGAATGAAGGTCAGCAGGACTAAGACAGAATACGTGTGTGTGAATGAGAGGGAGGATAGAGGAATGGTGAGGATGCAGGGAATAGAGTTGGTGAATGTGGAAGACAGGTGAAGAAGAGAGTACAGGCAGGGTGGAATGGGTGGAGAAGAGTGTCAGGAGTGGTTTGTGACAGACGGGTACCAGTAAGAGTGAAAGGGAAGGTCAACAAGAGGGTAGTGAGACCAGCTATGTTGTATGGGTTGGAGACGGTGGCATTGACAAAAAGGCAGGAGGCAGAGCTGGAAGTGGCAGAGTTAAAGATGTTAAGATTTGCACTGGGTGTGAAAAGGATGGACAGGATTAGGAATCAGTATATTAGAGAGTCAGCTCAGCTTGGACGGTTTGGAGACAAAGTCAGAGAGGCGAGATTACGTTGGTTTGGACATGTGCTGAGGAGGGATGCTGGGTATATTGGGAAAAGGATGCTAAGGATGGAGCTGCCAGATAAGAGGAAGGCCTGAGATAAAGTTTATGGATGTGGTGAGAGAGGACATGCAGGTGGTCGGTGTGACACAGCAATATGCAGAGGATAGGAAGAAATGGAAACAGATGATCTGCCATGGCGACCCCTAATGGGAATAGCCGAAAGAGAAGGAGATTTCACTGAAATAATATTCCTAATATTCAGCTTCAGTCAAACGAAGTAAACTTCTTGGATTACGAAGAGGTCAGGAAGGAGTTGGAAAACTTTCTCTGGCCCAGAATAAGCAACCGTGTTCTTTCTGATCAAGTTGAGTCACACAGTATTTATCAAAACCACACCTTTGCAACTGCTGGTCACCAGAGTTATGTTGGCCCTGCAGTTGCTGCTGTGAGCCCTCTGCGGATGGCAGAACCAAGGAGTCCATTGACTTTACTAATTTTTTTTCATATGAACACCGTGTGATGTGATTCCCAGAACACAATCTCAGCTGTGCCAAAGTCATAACCTTTCTTTCTCCTCTTTTACAACTGTAAGTTAACATCATAGCCAAGTGCAACTGGGCTCTAAAATGCAGAATGGAGGATGTTAAGGTACCAAATAACTTTCACATGAGACAGTTCAGCAGAGAATAACAATTTCCTTTATTGCACATAAAAGCACTAGGAAATCAAGATCCTGTCTCCCTGAGTTACAAAAATAAATACTATTTTATACCTTTTGTCATTAAAAGCAACATTATTGTAACAATTATAAAACTGCCATGACCAGTTAAAAATGAACACTACAGCATTAATTTTGCTAAGATCTCATGACTGCTTGTTTATGACATACCTTATTAGGCACAAGTTCCAAATTCCATGGTAGAACTTTGTACTCATAACAAATCTTATACTTTTCTAACCCTAACAGCATTTGCTATTAATAGGCAGGAAGCAAGCTAATAGATACATACTGAAGGACACACTTAATTTTCATTTTGCTATGAACGCATGTTAGAAATGAAATGCACACACTAACATTTTTTCCTTCTCTGTACTTCTTACCCTTCACATTTCTCCACCTGATGTTGTAAAGCATCACCCAAATCATAATGGTTATTTACAACTGGACAATGACTACAAGCTTTAAGATGCATTGACACTTTTTCATTTGCTATCAGACATTTTTCACATGCTCTTTCTTTCTGTCCCTGACTTGCACAATCTTCACATAGCTGTTTCAAAAATATGGTTGCATTTCCAATGAAAATATGCTACATCATGATCGAACATAAATGCAGTCTGAATAATGTAAATAATTATCAGTAGTACATTCAATACTATGTATTTAGTATGTACTTTTCACGTTATCCCTTATATAGATTATCAGATATTTTACTAAAATCTTGCAACACTTTATTTTCTCTTCCACTATATTATAATCTTTATTAATAGTGGTCAATGTTAGTGTTTCAGTCATGTTCAGTTTGACATCTGTTCTAGACTCTAATAATTTTAAAATGTATATTTTAAGCATAAGGCCTAACAAAATCATTATAATAGCTATAAGCATGAAAAAATTTTGAATACCTCTTCTCCATCCAGAGAAAAGGTTGGTTAACCATACCCATTGGGAACTATCATCTTCTTTGGCATGTGAATATTCAGCAACTTTTTAAATTATTTCTAGGTAACTATGGATGTCATAGGTACTTCAGGAATAATAGAGCCGCACTCCATTTGGATGAATGCACATGCACCCCCCTTTAGAAGTGAGGGTAAATCAAGTGCCATGCAGTTCTGTAGTACCACACTGTGCACTGCGGTCAATTCTTGGGTTATTAAATTCATGGAATCTAAGGTGGAATTACATAAAATCTCTAGGAGCGTAGATAATTTCCTAAGTTTCCAGATTGATTTCACTGCCCTATAAGCAGAAATAATACCTGCCAAGAAATGCCCTCCATCACCAAAATCTATGTGAGCAAGCCCTTTAAAAGCAGTTTGTTGTACAATATCATGATAAACCCAGGAGGCATCTATTTTACCTTCTGGGTTAGGAATGTCTTTAGTGTCTCTCTCTTGTGACGAGCATTGTGACTCTTGCCTTCTGGTAAAACATCTGTAGGTCAAATAGTAGGAATAATACAACCAATATATAACAATATAACAAAAAAAAAACAGACCAGTCTGTAGGTAACCAAGGATAAGCTTGATTTCCACAAATGTAATAATATTCATGTAATGTTGCCATGCCCTACCCTCCAGCCTCACCATAAATATTCCAAGTAATAATGCAAGTACTAATTCTGACAAAAAATGTTCCATTTTTATGCTAGCAAGCAATCCTTTAGCAGTCATTGCTAAGTGAAGCAGTATTGCAGTAAAGGGGATAGGAACGTTTACTGTTTTGATTTTTAGCAAGAAAAATAAGGTGAAATGAAGTAGGAAACTGAGAATCAGTGACTAGTATGGGAATCCATTGAATACTACCATCATGCATAGTAGGAAAATGCACACAAACCCAACAGTTACTAACATTGAGGGTCTGTATATAAGTATTCAAGGCAGCAGTAAAAGTATTAAACTGAGGATGCCATTCAGGTGCTCTCAGTTTAATTCTAACCAAATGCCTGTCACTGTTCTTAGCAAAATGTGGATGTATATTAAAAAATGATTCAGTACTTACAGTTCCGATAGTCACAGAGGATGATGTACCCTTGGTTCCAGGTGGCAAAAGCAGATGAAACAAAATGATGATGAAAAGCACAGTAATTGTAGTGAAGATCAGTCCCCAGGAAAAAAGAGCATGTTACGGCTGGAGAGGATTGTGAAGAAATTGTAAACAAGGATGTTAGGTCGGCTGTTCATTATGCAGACAAAATCATTCATCAAAATATCATAATTGAAGGGCCTTAATCATAGATGATTTTTGAAAGTGGAGGTTGTCTTGATAAAGCAATGTCCAAATTGGCATCTGAAAGGCAGGATGAATCAGTAGTGTATGAATTTGAGGCAAAAAAAAAATGTAGTTGGATTTGAAGAAGACAAATCACTGGAAATTGAACCAGACCAGGATGAGGTAGCTGAGTTATGTTGTTTAACTTCCTGATGAAGCAGCGGAGGTAACTTGCCTGCATTAAATTCCGGATGAGAACTGGTTGGCACTGGCAGATGTGGAACCTGGTTGGATGGCAAACAGTTCACAGGTGGTTCCAGATTTGGTTTGGATGGCAAAACGTCATGGGCTATCACTGCCAGATGGAGCAAATCCTCTAGATTGTTGTCTGGTTTGGCTGGCTCAGCTGGTTCATGTTGTCTGTCATCATTGGTGTTTCAGCTCTTCTCATCACATGGGACACATGGATCCAGGTGGGGGCTCTTTCACAATGGATGGCAGTAGCAGTTGTGAGCAAAACCAAGTATGGTTCTTTCCATCTGGACTAAGTGAGTTTCTTCAGGAATGCACTTAAATGTATACCTGGTCCTCTGGATGCAGATCATAATGTTCTGATCTTGCAGGATGTAGTGTGGTATTTCTACAAAAGACAGCACAAGCATTTACAATAGCAAAGCATGCTCTCATCAATATCTTGGAACTCAAATTCTTAAGAAGGAAGTGTCAGGCATTCATATGGGTCAGCCCATGTGGATTTCATGATGGTACAATTTTCTTTGAATATTAACTGCACTTCTAATTGCTTCTGGACACTTAAGACCAGTTTCCTCGCACACTGTAGCTAGTCCAAACTTTATAGTTTGATTAGCGCTCTCTACTATCCTAGAAGCTTGTGGTCTACAGGGACGATGAAAATTTAGTTTAACACCTAAAGTCTTGCAAAGCTGCTGTATAGCTTGGCTAGTAAAATAAGATCCCTGATATGCCTGTATACTACAGGGAATTTCAAACCTAGGAATGTTTGTTCAGCAATTTATTAGCTATTGTATGTTTGTTATTCTTTGTAAACAGATAAGCTTCTACCAATCTAGAAAAGATGTTAACAATTACCAAGACATAATGCAATTTTTGTACTTGAAGTGAAGGAAGCAGAAAAGTTCCCAATTGTTTTGCATTGATTTAACAGGTGCAGATACTGCTTTAGACATGTTATACTCTAAACAAAATACATATGTATTTACAAAATGTTGAGTGACTTCTGAAACATGAGGTGCATCGGTGGAAATATGTTTTATTAATGAATTTTTGCCCAAATGATAAGGTACATTATAAGTTTTAACCAACTGATTTAGAAATTTTAGTGGGGCTGCTAGTCAACCATCCAGATGGCGCCACAAATGGTCTGAAGAATGATTACAGCCATCTCTTATATACCTCCTTCTCTGAGACTTCTGTCTGATCTTGAAAAGACAGTAATTCTTGTAAAGAAAAATTATTTTCATTCAATTTTTATAAAAATATAGCCTGAACAGGATAAGACAATGTAGCCTGTCTTGCCACTGTATCAGCAAATGTGTTGCCCTTGGTAACAAAGGAACTATTAGTTTTATGTGCAGCACATTTTACTACAGCTTTTACTCTTGGTAATAATAAAGCTTCTAACAGTTTATTACCAAAAAAACTTATTTTTAGTAACTGCCCCTGCTGATATTAAATCATGCACAACTCCATTAGTATACCAACACTTTTTTGGTTGACTTTTGCCAGGAAATCATTTTAACTTTCCCCTGGATTTATGTTTGCGATATAATTGTCTTTATTAGCTATATGCATTAACATCTGGTCTGAGGGTCTGACAGGTTGACATTATTGGTGAAATCTAGTGTTATAACCCAATCCACAGGGGAGACTGGAAGTGATGGAAGTAACTTGGGTTGTATCTGGAGAAATGGTACTGTCAGCTTCTTGAGATTTGGGTGGGTCATAAGGTGGAGGGGTTGCAGAAGGTAATGGAAGCCAGTCATGATCTGATGATTTTGGATATGCAAGTGACATACCTCTCAAGTGTACCTCATTACGAGGAACATACCTCATTTGGGGTCTTAAAAAGTTCATGTTCCTCGAAGTTCCCTCAAAGTTCCACATTGAAAGACTGTCACACATTCAGTTTTAGTAATTTTTTTAAGTGAAATCCATTGTAAATAGAAATGGATCATATTAATTCATTAAAAGATCATCTTTATAAGTAAAACCAGCATATTTAACCATCCTATGACCTTCCTAGTTGAAGTTGTTACTAAGCCATTAGTATGTGTTCCACATTTTGCCCATTTGTTCCACATTATGAGGGCTAGTGTTCCTCATTTTGGACATGGAAGGTTGAGAGCTATGGCAAGTGATAATTTCTCGGTTTTGATTTTAACCTAGCAGAGTTACATTTAAGCTTTAACTACAGCTACACATTCCTTTTCCTTATTTTTAGATTCTTCTTGCTAGTCATTTAAAGCTGACCAATAAGAGGCTGGTACCCTGTTACCCTTCTATTTCAGTTTGTTTTTTAGATTTTCTAAAATTTTCTTATCAAAAGAATCTTTTTTCTGGAAATTGTAAAGTGCTATCATTTCTCATGAGTTCAGACTATTTTGCCAAATTACAGCTGTCTGTGTCATACTTATTAAACATATACCTGTCTGGAGTGTCCAGCTTCATCTCCTTGAAATCACTTATAAAAATCCACTCTGATACCAAAGGGAAGTTCTGTGACCATAATTAGGTCACTCACATTCCCAATGAAGGACTCCTATGTTCCTTTTTCTTTATATTTTTGATTAGAACCCACTCTCACTCTTGAATACATTTTTTCAAGTCCTTCTACCAGGGCATAACAGGCCCTGTGATAAAAAATACTCAGTCCTTGTATATTTTGATTAATACCCCACTAGAATACTGTTATACCTAAATCATGTTAGTAAAAGTGATCACATAGATATCCGGTTTCCTCTTTTCATAGTTTACCCACTCACATGCAATTAGAACAACTGAATAAAGTTTTAGTAAAGCTTACCTGTTGAGACTTTAAAATCTGCTAAGATTTAAAATTGCTTACTGTCATAGCAGAAACTTGTCTGACAAAACCTGTGTCTCTTTACAGCGCAGCTAATCTAGCCTTGAAGGATGATAGTGAAATCCCACAGAGGGGAAGGATCTTTAACCAGAGAACAGAAAAGAAAAATACCCTTCAGAAAGGCCTTATATAACATGGATGTAGCAGGAGAACCAAACAGGTTTCCTGAGTGAAAATTTGAAATAGCATCTAAAAAGAAGTTATGTACTCACCATAACGTTCCATCTGAGTAGTTCTACTTCATTTGTCTTCAGCCTGTGGGTCCTTGGATCCATATCAGATCCAACACAGCCGCATTTTCCAGCTATGGTTCTGAGCTGCATGCTCCTCCCCTTACCGATAATGCCCCTGTCTCCCTTCTCCTTTCAGATCGAGTTTGCTGTCTAACAGGTGCAGATACCCGACCTAATAACATCTTATCTTCCAAACATCAAGGATGAACTTTAGCTCTGACAGAACCAAAGATCCCAGTAATAAGTGTTTGGAACAAAGAACGTGTCATATTCCAAAGGATAAGGTTAGGGGGAAGGAGAGGGGGGGGGGACAGTTGAAGATAAATGAAGTAGAGCTATTCAGAGGGAACGTTATGGGGAGTACATAACTTCTTTATCTGAAGTAGTTTACTTCATTTGCTTTCTACCTGTGGGACAGAGCCCCCAGCTACCTAACTGTTGGGAGGCCCTCATGGGAGGATATTCTGGAGCACTGCAGAACCAAAGCATGCTCTACTCCTAGAGACCAAATCCAGTTTATAATGAGAAATAAAGGTATGAGATGAGGCCCAAGTAGCAGCTGAACAAATTTCATCCAGAGACCCTAGACCAAAAAGCTGCTGACGTAGCCATAGATCGGGTCGAGTGAGCCTTCACTCTTCCTGGAAGAGACAAACCTCTATCTGAATAAACCCAGCCAATGCATTGTGAAATCCAGCAAGCAATAGTCACTTCTGAGACATGTTTAACTAAGAAGGGCTTGGCATAGGACACAAAAAACTGATCAGACTTACAGAAAGGTTTAGTCCTGTGCAGATAAAACCTCAACTGCCTGTGAATGTCCAGTAAATGTAATTTGTATTCCCCTTTGTTCTGGTAGTTCAGAAAAAATACTGGTAAGTTAATAATCTGATTAATATTGGCCTCTGGGGCTACCTTGGGAAGGAAGGATGGGTTAGTGCATAGCAACACTCTATCCTTGTGAAAAATCATGTAAGGGACTTTGATAGAAAGAGCTTGAAGCTCCGACACCCTTCTAGCAGATGTAATGGCAACCAAGAAGGCAGTTTTCCAGGTCAAAAATTGTAGATCCACAGATGCCACAGGCTCAAAGGGAGGAGAAACCAATGCCTGCAACAACAAAGTGAGGTCCCATGGAGGAATCAGGTCCTTAACGGGGGTCTGAGAAGGAAGGCACCTTTGAGAAAAGTTTTACAAAGTTTAGAAGAAGCCAACAAAGACATATCTATCCCAACATGAAAATTAGAAATGGCGGCTAATTGAACTTTCACTGTTGAGGAACTAGCTCCTTGATGAAAAATGCTAGCTAGGAAGTCCAAAACCACTGAAAGAGGTGCAGTGAAAGGGTCCAAAGACCTCTGAATGGCCCAAATAGAAAAACATTTCCATTTACTGTTGTAAACCTTTCTGGTGGAATATTGATGAGCTGCCACCAGAATGGATTTGACAGGAGATGAAAGACTGGGAGTCCTATGAATCAAGGGAACCAGAGAAGCCAAGCCGTGAGCTTCAGACTGTCCGGATCTGGATGAGGAATCCCCAAGGGATGAGAAAGCAGATCCGGGACTGAATCCAAAGACCATGGTGGAACAACTAGGTGAGACCTGAGAAAGGGAAAGCAAACCTGTCAAGGCCAGAATGGGGCAATGAGGATCACAGTGCTTCCCAGCCTTCGGGCTTTCTGTAGAAATTTTGACATGAGGGGAAGAGGAGGATATGCATAAAGAAGCCCGAGAGGCCAAGCATGGATCAGAGTGTCTCTGGGGGCTTCCCCCAGCGGGGTTTCAGAGTGAAAAATTCACTGCATTTTGCATTGGAAGGAGATATGAAAAGATTGCAGCAAGGACAACCCCATTCTAGGAAGAGCTGTTCTGCTATTGAAGGCTTCAGAGACCACTTGTAAGGCATCAGGATAGATCTGCTGAGCCTGTCCGCTAAGATGTTGGACCATCCCGGGATGTGCGTTACCACAGAAAATGGCCAGTGGAGATTTCCCATTCCCACGCTCTCATGCCCACTTGACATAAATTGCCTAACTCCTATATAAACTTAACTAAAAGATAAATGGATGAAGTTAGTAATAACTGGGAAGATAAATGAAAAGAAACCATAGTGAGTAATAATTAATTAATTAATCCTGCACATTGGTTCTTAATTGTCATATTGGCTCGACATATATCCTTGTACCTCCACCACTCTTTTTTGTTTAGAGCTATTGATTCAGTAACTGACGACCCACGTGGTGGCCCCCTTTCATTATCATTAGAACAGCTTGAACTATGTTGGCAACTTCATACAGGGACATGTTTTAGCCCAGGTTTAAATGAAGTTGTATCACTTGCTTGTATTCTCAAACTAAGGAATTTGAGGCGGTAAAAATCATATTGTACAGCTTTGAAGGCAATGAAGTCATGTTGTTAATAACATGGTCAGTGTTTTGAACTATGGTTTAATGTATACATACATGTATAAGTACAACAGCTAACGTGTTTCAACATAGCCTTTAATAGCTACGTTTTTAACAGTAAAAGCAGGGTTATTATTATTATTATTTTTATTTTTACTTTTATTGCCACTTCTAAGTCTACTCGGACAATTAAGAACCAATGTGCAGGATTAATTAATTAATTATTACTCAGTATGGTTTCTTTTCATTTAGCTTCCCAGTTATTACTAACTTCATCCATTGATCTTTTAGTTAAGTTAATATAGGAGTGAGGCAATTTATCGTATATGTTTATTATATTGTTTTTATTGTAAGAAAATTGTATAGTAATGATCTTTGTTATTGCTGTCAACTTGTTACCTTTTGGGATTTATTATGTTTTACACAAAAGGGATATTTTTTATACTTCATAGTCAACTCAAGTGTGGAACAAACGAACAATACCCCTTTTAGACAGTTAATTGATGACTGACTCAATTGTAACGCCCATTCATTATTTAATAATGCAGTTTGACTGTATTTTTTATCTGATGAAGTCCTGCCAGTGCGCAGGACGAAAAGCGCTTCTCGGATATCATCCTGTTAACTTTGATTTATGACAAGCTCCTGGAAGACCTCGAATAAGCCACTGAAGTCACTCTGGAGTGCTTTAAGGGTGTCTGCAGAATAGTGAAGGGCAGGGTAGGGGATTCCAGCCTAATCATGAGCTCCAGGATCTGGCTCCAAGCTTTTGGATCTGAGGAGCAAGGTCCAGAATGGTGAAGGATGGTCTCAGGGAGCTCCTGGAGAGGGGATCTCCAGTCAGATCTGAAGAGAGATTTGAGCCTGCTGGAGCCAAAGAGGACATTGGATCCTGGGAAGTCAGATCTGAAGGCCTTGAAAGTTTAGAAGGCAGCTCCAAAGAAGCCTGTGAAGACTTATGCGGGCATTTCTTTGGATCTGAAGTCCCTGCCAAAAGTTTGGAGGTGATTTGAGCCCCTGGAGAAACAGATTCAGCTAGAAGAAGTCCCTTTAACATTAGCTTATTTTTCCAGTCAGCTATGGCCCTGGGATTCAAACCTTCGCATATCATGCAAGCCGACTGCAGATGTTGAGGGCTGAGGCTATAAACACAGCTACTGTGAGCATCAGAATGTGAGATTTTGTTCCCAGATTCTGCACACCATTTAAGTCCAGTAGGTTTTTCAAACATGCTGACTGGCCAAAAACCTAAATGCACACACGAACTCACACACAGACAGAAGGCCAAACTGACAGAATGGTTACACACACTCACACAAGCACACTCTAAAGCTAAAGACAAAATAAAGGAAGCTTTTTTTTTTAAACTAGAAAGGTAAGGTTGAGAGGAGACAGAGGCAAAGCCTCGGAAAGAAGAGAGCAAGGAGTAAGACCAAAGTCCCCGACATCTGCAAAAAAATAAAGGAAAGGGGAGGAAGACAGGAACAAGAAAACAGTGATAAAATTGACACTTAGCTGAGAAACTGAATATAATACTGCTAATTGCTTGAGACTGAAGGGACCACATCTGGCACCGCTGGTGGCAAATGAGATCTGGGAAGACTGGGCAAAGGGTAGAGCATTATGGGAAAAGGGAGGAGCTTGAGACTTGGAGGCTAGTCTGTAGAAATGTATCTAGGTTGGATCCGACAGTCAGATCTGTGACCCATTCATGAGGAGGAATGAAAGAGACAAAATCAGATCTCCTTTTTTGTGCAAAAAGACACATACATGGGAAACTAGGAAGTCAAAATCCTGTCTCTCCGAGTTACAAAAATCAACACTCTTTATACTATTTTTCATTAAAAGCAGCATTACTGTAACAATTATAAAATGGCCATAACTAATTAGAAATTAGCACTACAGCATTAATTTTGATAACTAAGATCTCATGACTGCTTGTTTATGACATTCCATATTAGGCACAAGTTCTGAATTCCATGACAGAACTTTCTACTCGGAACAAATCTTATTCTAACCCTGTCAACACTTGCTAATATTTGGCAGGAAGCAAGCTAAGAAATATATACTGAAGGACACTCTGAATTTTCATTCTGCTTCTTCTTCTTCTTTCGGCTTTTCCCAGTTAGGGGTCGTCACAGCGGATCACCTGTCCGCTCATGATTGGCAGTGGAGTTTTACAGTATCAAGTTGTCAGCCCAGTGCTCAACCTTCCACAGAAGGCACACACACACATGCACTCATGCAGAGGGCCAATTTAGAGTGTCCAATCCTATGAATGTGTATTATAGCAATAATCGGCAAGTAGGTATGGTATATTATAGATTTATCCAGAGTTGGAGTGATTTAATCACTAGGGCGAAATCTTCAAAATATCACACCCAGGGAGTCAGTTATTGCTATTATACAGTAACATCATTTAAGAAAGAAATTACTTAGTTTTCTTAAATAATGTCTTTGTATAATGGTGCCGTGGTACTCTTCAGAGTTGTTTCTGTATTCTGCCATTTTGTTGATATACTGAGCATGCGTATGTGACTTAAGTTTCTTACGTGGTACATTAGTGCTTTGGAAGGCAAGCAACAGCGAAAGGAAGATCTCTGTTGCTTTTTTTTTTGTTTGTTTGTTTATGAAAAAAACATCAGTTTAGAGGTACAAGAGAAACAGGGCAAAAATACAAGGAAAATCAGGTACATTACTTTACTTTTGCATAGTGTGCCTGATTTTCCTTGTAATTTCTTTGTCTTCCGTGTGTACTACTTGACCTCTCAACTCAAGAAAACTACAAAGCGACTGGACTTTTTTTCTATTGATGGATGCTCAATTTACAATGTGCACACTGGTTGGGCTGACCAATCAGTGTACACATTTTTGAATGTTAACGAGCTACCATTGTATAATAGAAATGAAATGCATGCACTACCATGTTTCCTTTCTATGTATTTCTTACATTTCAAAAGGATACCTTAATCTCCATGGTGAACAGAGTAAGCCTTAACCAGACCTACTGAGTATAGCAGTTCCAAGTGTCTGGTTCTCTGCTTGTTGCACTGGCAGTGTCATAAGACAACCTGCCAGTATGAGAAGTGATTGTGGAAGCAGTCTATGTCTTAAGAGTCTCTTTGAGCTGTGTTGTTAAGGTCTTATGAGTTTTTCTGAGATGTTCTACACATAGCTGGTACAGCATTTCAGATGTTTTTTTAGAATGTCCCTCTGGAAGTAGTTGTCCTCATGATCAGTGTGGAGGATACAAATCCCCACTTCCGAAAAATTATCTTGAGCCTGTCATTCCTTTTAAGGTTGTGAGCCACTATGGTTTGGGATACTGGCTTCCCTATATCCATAACAACTTGGGTTCTCTGATAGCAATTGGAATTTATTAATAAGTACGAAGAGTCTTCATTAGCCATGGTACAGGAGTCATAGTATCATGGTAAGTCAAAGAGGTCTTCAAGGTGTATTAAATGTATTAACTAAGGAAAGGACCACAAAAAGCTTTATTTAGGTGCTCTATAGTCTCCATAAAACCTACACTGAGTGGACGCTAGATCTATGACAAAGCTATGATCCTTCATTAACTTGAGAATCTATCAAAAACAAGGGTCCTCCAGGGAAGGTGAAAGAGGAGCTCTGGACTTCCTCTTCAACCACATTGCATTCTGTTCCTCCAAAGGAGAGTCAGCCTTATCCCAAGATTCTGGGAAATGTGAATCTGAAGACCAATCCCTCTAACATTAGACACGTTTTCAGCAGAAGATACAATTTATTTGCTAGCCCTTTGAACTCTCATGCCTCTACAATTAATCTGTTACATCCAAGCTAGAACAGTCTGAAGAATCTGTTATAGAAAATTGGTCCTGATGCTGGGTACTTTAGAGAAGTGATAGCCAAACCAGTTCAAAATTCAAAGGCCATATGATGGCAGGCAATGGTACAGTGGAAAGGACAGAGGAGTCAATGTGGTGGCCACATCAGTGTCAGATACCTTAAGGTAGCAGACACCAAGAAAAGTGTCACTGCTGTAACAGGAACTGAAGATGTGATTGCAACAGAGTCAGATCATAGGTGAAAAAACAATGACACATGCTGATTCAGGGGCCAGAATTAGGTAGGCTGACATTTGCTCCAGTAATGAGAATACATAAGCCTGGCCTGAATTCATATTTGAATGGTGACTGAAAGACCAGCTTTGGTAGAGTTTTAATTTGAGTGTGGAATAGACTGTGCTCTTAAAAAGGTATAATTAGTGGAGCATACTAAGTATTGCATGACGGCTATAAGAATCAATCAGAGGAGGTTAGAGAAAGCTTGAAAAAGAGGATGGAAAGGCAATTTACAATGAAACAATAGAAGGGCATCTGTATGGTTCGCAAGCATGCAACACAGTCCAGAACATTTTGGATATTTGCTTGATTTGCTTGAAAGTGTTTGCACAGGTATTTTTATACTCCTAACAGACTTCAGATAATGCTTCCTGGAGTAGGTAGCAAATGCCAAAGTGGAACCTGGCAAAGTGAAAGGTAATTGGTAACATGTTTTTGGGAATGTAACAAGTTGTCAGATTTTAAAAATTTCCTGCAGAGTACTTTGTCAGAAATGCTGGGAAAGCAAATGGCCATAATTAAGGAAATCATTATTTTGGGCTGGGATATATGAACTGATATAGTAAGGCCTTGCTAAGTTTAATGCTAATGGCTGCCAGAATACCAGTTATTAGGAAAATGGAAATCAAAATGTGAATTAACTGTGACTGAACCATGGACTGCTGTAAAGGAGATAAAACATCTTTAGTTGAGATCTTTAGAAAGGGGAATAGGGAAGTCCAAATTACACAGAAATAAAATGAATTTGTGGAAGCAATGCATGCAGAATAATATTTAGCTAGACGAGTGAGATTTAAGGATTTATGGCATTGAGCAGTTTATGTAATACTGGAATGAATGACAATTGTTATGAAGAAAACATATGTATGCTGCCTGAAAATAATGGGAATGTTATTAGGATTTGCATTCTTTTATTTATTTATTATGTATTTATTTTACATTTGTTGACCTGGTTAGTCCGACTGAGCTGAATAGCCCTTTTTCAGAGGAGGCCCAGGGAGAAAAGCTCCAATACATTATACAGCAATTTTTCAAAAAGGTTAAGAAAAATTAAATATTTCAAAATTATTTACAAGCCATAGTTTAAAAGATGACAATGAAAGTAAAGACATATTCATACAGTCATGAAGTCATAATTCATTATAACATAAGTTACTATCAGGTGTAGACATAGAGGAGATATACGAGAGAGAGAAGAATTGAACTAAAGAATAAAAATTTTGGTTTAAAAGTGTCAGGTGTAGGGCTGGCAAGGAGGGTTAGAGGGTGTTAGTTAAGAGAGTAGAAGATGAAATAAAAGTTTGCGGGCTGATAGTGGGCAGTTAGGGATTGAGGGGCAGTTTATGGAGGGTGAGTACAGTGTCAGGACCAGAGAGTTTTTGTGTTCTCTAGCAGCTACTTTGAATTGTTTTGGTTGATTTAGTGATCTAATTTGTAGTGTAAGCTTGTTTCATGCAATGGTAAGATGATAGCTATAGAGGTTGCATCCAATTTTAGTCTTGGATTTATAGACAAGTAGTAGGTCTTGGTCAGAGCTGCATATTGATCTAATTGGAGAGTAGTGGGATATAAGAGGTGATATGTTTGGACAGTAGAAAGGTTGCTATAGGACAGAGTGCATTATCTAAAGCTGAGAGAGGAGAAGCAGGTGAGGTAGTTCGAGCCAGTTTAAATGTTTAAGTGAGACAGAGTGATGTGTTTTGTGAGTAGGTTGTGCTGAGAATCTAGCTACCTTGTTATAGGTTGAGTCTAGTTTACCTAGGAGTGTGGCGTTAAGGTTTGTGAGAATTTGAGAACCGTACAGTAGGCTGGGTAGGAGGTAGGTATGAGAGAGGATTACTTTAGCTTTGAAAGTAAGAACATTTTTGTTTCTGTATAGAAGTCCTAGTTTCTGATGGGTCTTTCTGATACAATTGATGTGTAAGTCAAATTTAAGTTGATCATCTATAGTGACACCTAAGAGTTTGGTACTATGTTCTGCTACTATTGGAGTGTTATTGAGAGGCAGTATAGAGAAGGTAAATTTAAGACTGGTAAGATTTTTAGGGAGAAAGAGCAAGAGTTTGTTTTTGTTTGGGTTCAAAATTAGTTGGTTATTGGTGAGCCAGGTTTCCACTAATATAAAGGCAGCCTGAGTAGCAGAGAGGAGATTGGAGGGAGAGTCAGAGATAGTGATCACTGTAGAATCATCTGCATATTGTACAAGGGATGAGTGAAGGCAAGAAGTGTAGAGTAGATTGGTAAAAATATTAAATAGTAATGGGCCCAGTATAGATCCTCAAGAAATGCCCATTTTTACAGGGAGAGAAGGGGAAAGTGCAGAGTGCCATCTCACTGATTGTAGTCGATCGGTGAGATAGCTGGAAAACCAAGTGACAGTAGTGGGGAAGAAGTTTAGGTTAGTCAGTTTGGTCAGGAGTAGTGAGTGAGAGATGGTGTTGAAGGCTTTTGAGAGGTCAAGAAACAAGCAGGAGACAAGTTTGTTGTTATCTCGAGCTAGAGAATTAGTGTTGGTAAAGGAGATAAGTGCAGTGGTTTTACTGTGTTTAGGGTGGAATCCATGTTGAGTAGGAGTGGGCAGGTTTTCCTGTAATAGGTGTTGCAGAGTTTGGTTGCATATGCATGTTTCAAGTACTTTAGAAAGAGGTGACAGAATGGCTATGGGTCTGAAGTTAGAGATTTCTTGGGAGTTACCTCCTTTATGGATAGGTAGAGTGTACAATTCTCCTACCAGTTCCATTTCTTTAGCTCATTCTACCTAATACAGAGGTCATTTGGGAAGACCAAACCCCTTAGTTCCTTAACACTGAATTATCTTCTGTTCTTGCTCTCTCCCTTTTTACTAAAAAAAAAAAAAAAAAATAAAAAAAAAAAAAACCCACACTTTATTCAGCTGCTTATATTTTTCTAATTTGTGTTTCTTCCTACCACTCTCTTACTTCATCTTGCTTTGTTTTTTCCTGCTGCTTGCTGCCTGTTCTCTAAAGTGTTCAACTGCATCTTTTCTGTTGCATTTATTACTGTTTGTTTATAGCCTATCTAAATGCTGTCACCCAGAATGATGCCTTAATACAAACAGAAAATGATTGACTTTAACAATTTGCTGAGTTTCTGGTGTCATTCCAGGGGGACAGTCTGGGAAGATATGATCGACAGACCACAATGCTTTGCCAGAGATGGCCTGCATCTGTCTCACCTGGGCTTCAGGCTTCTGGCAAAGGCTCTTGCCTCCCCTATAGTGCCTTTTTTTAGGAAAAGTGATGAGGTTAAAACTACCAACATAAAAATTTCAACAAAACACAAATTAAAGGTCATGCGGCTAAACATTAGGAGTCTAAACATGAAACTGCACTCATTGCAAGCATTCCTAAACCTGGAAAATGCTGACATCTGTGCAGTCACAGAAACCTGGTTCAAAGCTATGGAGAGCACCCCAGCCTTACCTGGTTACTCATCCTATCATACATTCAGACCCCAAACTGTGGGCAGTAAAGCCAAAGGAGGTGGAGTTTCAATATACATTAAAGACATACACACCTCCAGGCTGGTCAAACAGTATGACACACAGGAGACACTCCAGCTGCAGTTAACCATTGACAGGACCTCTATTCAAATCATACCTAGCTACTGGCCCCCAAATCTGACTCAAGATGCCCAATCCGCCTATTTGGACCTGTTTGAATATATCAAGATTCAAACCTTTACCCTGATCCTGGGTGACTTAAAATTCCCAAACATAGACTAGAGCAACTACTCATGCCAGAACACAAATGCCCAGAGATTCCTTGATTTTGTCAAAGCAAATGCCTTGAAACAGCTAATCAATACCCCCACAAGAGGTGATAATATCTTGGACTTAGTATTAACCAACACGAGTAACCACTGCGGCATCCCCAAATCCTCCCTGGTAAGATCCGATCACAAAGCGGTCACATTTGAAGTCACCATCTCCCCCAACCTCCCTCTAGCTAGGATCAGACATAAAAACTTCTCCAAAGCTGATTACAGCCTGCTGAGGGATGGTATAAACAGCTTCACAGCCCTCTCCCCCTCTGTAGGAACTGGTACTAATATCCAAAACCTATCTAGTGGACATGTGCAATAAATAAACTCTACAACAAACAGTAAAAATTGTTGTCCAAGACCAAGAAGGAACAGGTGCCCAATTGGAAGCAATGTCTCCTTAGCCTGAATAAGCAAATAAGAGCACTAGTGAAATACTCCAGACTTTGAGTTCAAATTGGGCACATCTACTAGAGACAATCATAAGGCCTTCTTCACATATGTCCACAACCTCAAAGGAAGCACCTAGAGCTGCTCAGAACTAGTGGTCAAGGACACCACATATACAAATGCCGTAGATATAGCAAACTTGCTGGCTGACAGATTCAGCAAAAACTTTACCCATCTGTCCCTCCCATCAGTAAATCAGGACATCCCCAGTACCTGCCCCCTTCCACCTATATCTAGGTAATAGGTCATCACTGCTCTCTCAAAGGCAAAAAATACAACCTCCACAGGACTCGATAACATCGCAGGCTGCATTTTACATGAACTCAGGCAGGAACTTGCAGCACCATTAGGCATCCTATTCAACCAAAGCCTGAGTACTGGCTTCATCCCAGCTGAGTGGAGGACAGCCATTGTTATCCCTTTACACAAAGGTGGAGTGTCCACCGATCTGGGAAATTATGGACCCATCACCCTAACTAGCCTGATCTGCAAGGTCATGGAATGGATTATCATGGACCTCATTAACAACGACATTGACAACCTCCAAACACTTGATCCCACACAGTTTGGCTTCGTCAAGGGGAGGTTATGTCTGCTAGATTTGGTCGACTTCTTTGAAACAGCCACCAAAACCATGGACAAGTGGAAGACTGTGCACAACACCGACCTTGATCTGGCCAAAGCCCTTGACACTATTCCCCACTTGGGCATAATAGATAAACTCCCTCAACTAGGCCTCAATCGATATGTTACCAGATGGGTAGCAAACTGGCTCACTGTCAAAATAGGGGAAGCCACCTCAAGCAGTAGACCCATAACAAGTGGCGTACCCCAGGGTTCGGTCTTGGGGCCTCTATTATTTAGAATATACTTTTCTGAGGTGCAGGCCAAAACCAGTGGTCTATGGCTGACCAAGTTTGCAGATGACTGCAAGCTGGGTGTTGTCATCTATTACCCTAGTGATCTGGACAACCTCCAGGATGGTCTCACTCAGACAAATGACTGGTGCCAGAAACATGGCCTCAAGCTGAATACCAAAAAATGGATCATCATCCCCTTTGGGGAGAATGACGTCCCGACAAATTATCACATTAATAACAACATCCTAAGCACTCAATCAGTCGTGAGAGATTTGGGCACCCAGGTTGATAGTGACCTGACTTTTGACCACCATGTTGCTTCTGTGGTACAGAAAGCCTTCTACATGGCCCACCTCATAAGTAAGGGTATCTCATGCAGGAACAAGGAGGTCATAATATCCCTGTATTCTTCCCTTATAAGGCCCATTATTGAGTACAGCGCACCTTTCGGCATGTACCTCGCAAAGCACATGCAGCAGCTGGAGAGACAACAGAGGTTCCTCACCAGGAGAATGGAGGGCCTCAAACATCTACCATATACAGATAGGCTAAAAGCCCTATCCCTCTACTCAGTTTCATACAGACTCCTCAGAGGTGACCTCTGTGTGGCACACAAGGCAAACATGGACCCCTCCCTGATGGGACTGTTGCATATCCGCAAGTCAAGCTCCACTCAAGTAACCAGCACGCGTGGCCTCAACCTGGTCTGTGACATCAACAGGACTTGTTGGCGGGACAGATTTGTGTCCCAGAGACTCCCTCATCTATGGAACAGACTCCCTCTCCACATCAAACAGAGTACTGTTTACCCCTTTTTAAGCACATCCTGGATAACTGGATGGGAAACAGAAAATATACTCCTGGGATTCTACCCATGTCTCTGCTGGACAGGGGCATTGTGTGCTGATTTGTTTAAACATGGGTTAAACTCTTGGCTAGGATTATAAGAGCCTCAGGGCCAATAGCCTAGTAACCTCCTATGATCCTATGAGCTTCTCTGCAATTGGAGACATTTTGTCTTCTGATTTGGTGTCACCATGTCTTCATCTGTCCCACAATGTGCATTCTACCACCTATCTGTGGTATTTCATTTCCATCAACTCTAGTCTCCTCTACTGCTGTGCTGTCACGGCCCAGGTTTCTGTACCATACAGATGTACTGGTTGCACCACTATTTGCACATCTTACTTTTCAGTTTCTTTGGTATTCTTCTGTTACACACTACTTCTGACACTTTGTGCCAATTGGCTGCAGTCCCTGTGATTTCGGCTTTGAACTCTTAATTCAGACTTCCCTTCTCCTCCTCCATCCCACCCATATACTTAAAGCTGTTAACTTTTTCCCCTATTTTCTCATTTATATCAGTTGTCAGCTTCTTCTGATTTTCCCCATTTGCTGCCATGGCAATTGTCTTGTTTGTATTCTGTTTCATCCCATATGCTTTCAGCTTTGCATTACATTCCTCCACCATTTGCTAAGGTTCCTGATAAGAGTCTGCTTGTAATGCCACATCATCTGCATACAGCAGCTTTGTTGATCTGTCCCTTCCAACCTGTTTGCTAATGTAGTCCATCACCTGTATAAACAGCAGTAGGTGCAGAACTGAACGCTGATGCACACTCATTCCCACTAGGAACCTCTCTGTGAGTCCGAGTACTGTTCGTACTTGTGTCATTGGGTCCTTGTACATAGCCTGCACTAGATCTACCAACATTTAGAGAACTTTGAACCATCATATTACTGCCAACATCAGCTTTTGGGGAACCTTGTAATATGCTTTCTCAAAATCTAAAGATGCCCAGTTGGACTTTTTTCTCATCTCTGGCCTCTTCATCACTACCTGTCTTACAGTAAAGGGTAGTTAAGTTATGCTGCGTTCTTATCTGAATCTGAACCACCCCTTTCCCATCTTACATTCAGCTGTTGTGCATATCCGTCTATCAGTCACCCTGTGTCACATGACAAGGAAGATGTCACTGCAGTAGGAAAACATGGTTCACGACGAAAACGTTTTACTACAGTGTGTCAGCGTTAATGTGGTTTGTGCTGTTTCTGATTGCAATAAACGGAGTGTTTCAACGGAGTGAGGCTATCCTTCTTGGCGTGTGGTGATTACCCGTTTACCAGTTCTTTGCTGCACCACTTTCCACTTTGTGTTTCCTTATCAGTCACCCTGTCCAGCATTTTCATGCAGTGCAGCAGGAATCTGATAATGGTATACTGCCCACAGTTGAGGGTATTCCCTTTGTTCTTGTACTCAGGCATTAGGCCGCTGACTCTCCAGTCATCTGGGATATGCCTTTTTCTTCTTTTTTTTCCCACATTGTTATGAGTACCCTCAGGAGCCATTTCTCCCCTTGTCAACCAACATCTTGGTCATATCTGCTGTGACCTCATCAGAGCCTGCTGCTTTCCTGACTTCATTTTCTTTAGTGCTGCTCTTACTTCTTCTCTGGTGGCCTCTTCCTCTTCTATCACTGTAGGCTGTGTCTGGGGCAGTACAACTTCTATGGGATTTTCTTTATTCATAAACTGCTGGAAGTACTCCTTCCATTTATGTTTAATGTCCTGTGCAATGGTGAGCAGGTTGTTGCTGGCATCCCTTATAAAGGGTGTCTCTCTGTCTTCTTTATCTTTTTGTCTTTGCCTTGCAACCTGGTAGAGTTCTGCCATCTACTGAATCACCTTCTAGAAGCTGTTAGGTGGCTCTGATGCCCATTGGGACTGCCCTCTTAGCCTCTTTGTTAGCTGACCAGTATTCCTTCTTGGCCTACACTCCTTCTTTCTCTCTCTCACTTTTCCCATGCTCATTCTTTCTTTTTAGTAACTTCCTGGAGTTCTGCATTCCACAACCAACTTTACTTACAGTATTTACCTTATTTCCGTACGTGGCTCGGACACATTTATTTATTTGTTACAAATAATATCTGTTCTGTGGTCTTCACACATACTGTTTTGAGATGCTGCCATTCTTCAGTTCCACTTTTTTTCCTGTTCTACCTGAAGTGCTATGGCCCTGAGTAATTTCTTGAACTCTTGTGTTTTCCTTCCAATCAGCTTTGGGTCTTCAGTCTAGTCTCTTTTGACAACGGAGCCTTCCATGACCACTTTGTACAACCCACTAGACACAAATTTACTTTTAGAGTGGGAACCAGCAATTTTCACAACTTGGGATCTGTTGGATGTCAATTTGCAGCCCAGCAGGATTTTGTTAAGCTTGCTTATTTGTTCAATAATACCACATGGGGGGAGGGAGGTAATGTCAAAAGCCATGAGCAAGATAAGATAAGCAATGTGCACAGAATGATCACTTTCTACAGCCACTGTAACTCTTCCAAAGAAGCTTACTAGGTTAAGGAGGCATGACCTGCCTTTCACAAAAAAACAAACTGATTGGAATCTAAATAGAAGTTGCCTATGTCTGCATAAATAATTTCTGTTATGATACACTCCAGCTATTGTGGCTGATGGGTCTAAAAATTACCCAGTTCTGTATTGAGCTCCATTCTTGTGTAGGGAAGTCATAGTGAATGTTCTCCAGGCATCAGAAACAAACCCTGTAAATAGGCTGAGGTTGAACAGTTTAAGTAGGGCTCAGACAACTCATGCTTGGCACTGATGATGCAGCCTGGTATATTATTATGTATTATCAGTGTTAGCCTTTGATAGGGATTTTAAGACTTGTTCCAATGTGATTACAGGGGAAACTAAATTCCCAGGAATAGTAGGTCAATAATGTAGGAGTCAAGTTAGCACTAAATCTGCTTGCTAATACATTAGCTATATCCTTGTGTTACAATGGGGGATATTATTAAGGATAAGCTGAGTGCAGTGTTGGACATTATTCCTTAATTTACTGACATAAGTGAATAAAGATTTGTAGTTTCCTTTGGAATCTGTAGCATCCTTAAGTTCACATTATGTTCTACGTTTTCTAATAGTGTTTTTAAGTTCCTTGGCAACATGTTTCAGTGTACATTTAAGGTAGGGAGATAGGGGTTTCCTGCAGTTTTCCATTACTTTTCTTCTTTTGATGTACAATGTATTGACAGAGGAAATCCAGAAGAGAGGTTTATTCTTGAATTTATAATTATATTTAAGGGTGGATTGGTACTGACTTTTCTATGCACTTGTCCTCTCAGATAGGCCCATTTGTGAAGGATTGTTGGTAATTTTACATAGGTCTTCTACAAGCTGAAGTAGATTTGCCTTAGAGAAGTCCCTAAAATATGGTCTCATTTGGTAGTAGGGTGGTACCACAGGGCCTAACAGTGATGATGTCTGATTTCTAGTCAGGCTTAGCCAGGGATGAGAAGATGCAGGGTGGGGTGCAGATGAGTGTTAAGTTGGTAAGGACCAGGTCAAGGATATTAGAACATCTAGTCAGTAATTTTATAGTTTCCTCCAACACACTGGTTCTAACAGAACTATTTTTAAAGGTGTAAGTGTGCTATATGTTTAGTTACATTGTTATCTGAGTGTGTTTTGACAGTGTTTGTGAAAAGTTCTGTGATGGGAAACTGTTTAAATACAGACTTAACATACATAATTTTATTTTTGTTTCAGTTGCTGACACTGGTGATTTCGATGACTATGTACTGTCATATCGGAAAGAACAGGGATGATTGAATGGTGCCTTCTAATAGACATGGCACATGCTTTGCAGCAGGGCTTCTGATATGCATCATTTCTGTTATACAGCAATAGAGAATATTACTGCATATAAAATAAAGTATAAAACCATGTGTATATTCTAAGAGCTGAAATGCATATTATTGTCTATTCTATTGTTTTGAATGCCAAAATAATCTTGTCTGATTTATTCAAATTCCAGGGCACTATATCTGTTAGAATACTGTTAACCTGTTAATCTTTTTTTTTAAGTTATGTATTTGCATGTCTAGACCTTTAGATTTTCTGTTTTATGTATCTAGTTTTTACAATCTAATTTACCAAATTACATTTGTTGAAAGAAGTCTTGTAGGATGATTATGATTTGCTCTTAATTTCTTTATGTCTTATCCATCTTATGATGAATGAATTTTAATTTTGATGTATCCATTATACTTGTCTTTTTATGACTGCTGGTCCATTTATTACCTGGACAAGTAGAATTGTTCTTCTCCCTGCTTTTTACCTGATTTTCACTTTGGAAAACTCTTTAATATTGTCATCTGTTTCACCTTTAACCATCTTTCACCATCTGCATCTCTGGGGCATCGGGTAGCACTTACTTTGCCTTTCTTCCCCTCTAACAGAGGGCTTGAACTTTCCAACTTCTGAGGTGCATTTTCAGACATAATGCCTGAATAATCATTTGTGTGATACACACCATTTAGTGAATGATCTGGATACATTAGTCCCTTCTTTCTGTCCCACCATGTTACATAAATGTGTGGGGTATAAAAACAAACAAAATCATCCATAACCCTAACTTCTTCAACTGCTGTACAACTTGTGATAATTAAAATGGTAAAATGCTGCTGTTTTTCCTTTAAGAAGGACATTTCCTCAGCAGTGCTAAGCTATGTTGTTTATTGTTTAACCCCCAGTGACTCCAGTCTGTTCCTGAACTGAAGCTGCCCTTAACATGAATGCAGATCAGCTAGTGCTACAACAAAGTGATGAAGGCGGCTGCATTTTCTACTGTGGGCTTGGTGAGGTGCCAGCCTTTACAATGCCTTTGGGCCCATCCTGTGTGAAGACATGAGAATAGGAGGGGTTTTAACTGTTACACACAATTAGCCTTTCATTGAGAGCTTTCTAATTATTCAACTACTTCCAACAAAAAAAGTAATGTGAATGCAAAGGACCTGACTCCTTGTTTCTCTTTATTCCGGCCAAAGTGTTAGACAAGATTATTCAGGTTAGAGTGCAGCAGGTGAACGTCTAGCCCACCTTGGATAACAACAGCATCCTTTGGAAACTGCAATTTACCACTGATGTCTGTCCTGCCAAACTCTAGGCTGATTTGTAAGCACAGGTTTTCTTCATATCTAGTATGGTACATGCTAGGCGACTCCTTCTGATGGAGAACTGTAATCGTATTACCATACTTATGGGCGGGGTCAGCATTATAAGCAGTGACAGTCAGTCATGTTATAGCAGAGTCAGGCGGCAGCAGAAAGTGTTGGAACTTACACCCACTGAAATGGCTAAATTCGCTCATATCAACAGCTTTAGCTTATTTACCGTATACACTACTTCATGTGCCAGCAAGGAAATTTGCAACCCCACTGTGATGCAGATCAGACTGTTTTCCAGGTTTTGAAGACCTGTAGTTCTGTAACTGTATAGATGTAAAGTAAGTGCTACCAGGTGCCACAGAGATGGGTCTAAGAGACCAGCACTAAGAGTTTGATCCTGGCTTAAGCATTGACATTGATAAGTCTAACCTATTTATTATGTAGTTGGGCCTGCTTTGCCATGCCAGGTTTCCATTTAGTGGTTAGTTTCTGAAAGACTAAGGTTCTGCTTCAGGCACCCAGTAAAATAATTTTGGGAAACAGCTAACTAGGTCTTATAGATAAGGCACTGAGCTTTAAAACCACTGAAATAGATCCTACTACTCCTTATAGCTGAGGTGCTAAGTTTTAAAGTCAGTAAGAACAAATTATACAGTGCTGACGTGCCACTTAACAGTCAAACAAGAAGAAATGCTAACCTAATTAAGGAAATGCAGCTTTCTGTCACCATATTACCTAGGTTGTAGAATGGGATTGTTTACCAAAGCAAGAGAAACAAAACCAAATATGAAGGAAAACCCTGTTGCATTACTGAAACAGGTCATCTTCGAATCCAACTGGTGATAAATTACCTCTAACACTGTGCATGTGAATATGATCATGTGGCGTGAGGCACTCATGTAGCTTTACGGACTGCTTCCTGCCTATAGCCATTGCTTGCCAGGACAGCTTCTTATGCCTTATAACCGTAAACTGGATAAAGGAGGAACTGAAAATGGATGCATGGATGAATGGATGGATGGATTTTCTAGACTATGAAGATCCATCCACCAATATAAGAACTGGTTTCAAAAGGTGGCTGCTCAATTCTAAACCTCTCTGTGACCACAGACTCCATTTTTACTATGTCTGTCTTTGCTGTATTTGATTTGGAAATCATTGGCAGCATGACAGTGAACTTTTCTTCTCATCTCTGTTGAACTTCTATACAAATACTATATTTTCTATGTAAACACAAGTATTTTACAAGAAAAAAGTTACTAGGTCTTTCATGGCTCAAAAAGTGAGGTACAGATCACCTTGCAGCAGCCAGTAGGCTACCGAATATAAGGTGATTTGTATTACTCTAGTGGGATAGCTGAAGGATTTATGGCTTTTACTTTTCTTTGGTTAAAAATCTTCAGTGTCTTTCCAGTTGAATGATAAGCTTGAATTTGTACATGTGAAAGGGGGCATTGTATTCGATGATGAGTCTAACAAGTGTATTATACAGTAGTAAGATGATTCTCTGAAACTTGAATAAATTCTCATAGAAAGTATCTGCCCCAAATAATTGTGAAAACCTAATAATTGAATGAGGGAGAGAGAGAGTTCTCCGTATATGTACTCAGATCTATCCACTTCAAATTCTCAAATACAAATTCTACGGATATTACTAAAGTCTTTCCAGTACATCCTACTTCTCTTGGAAGAAGTTAAAAAAAATTGCAGAGCCTCTTATTTTCATTTGCAACCTTTTTCTGTATGCTGCAATTGTCCCACAAGCTCTAAAATATTCCACTGTTATCCCTTTTCAAAAAAAAAGCCACACAATCCAAAACCATTAAGGATTTCCAGCTTCTTCCCACCCTTTGCCCTCATGCTAAAATGTTTAAAAAGACCGTATAGAAACAGTTAATGAAACATATAAATAGCTATAGACTCTGCTTGATTTCAGAAATTCATTCAGCACACCTACAGCACTACTCTCCACCACAGACTTTAGCTATGATGATATCAATCAGTGGCTTGTAATAGCTGATATATTTATTCACATGACAAGACCTCCCAAAACAGTTGACCGTAATTTACTGCTATCCAAACTGGCAACATTCTACTTTGTCCAAAATGCTATTAAGTGTTTCAAAAGTCATCTAAAAAACAGAACATTTCAAGTCCACTGTAATAACCAATTATCCACCCACTACACACTTAATATGTGAGTACCCCAAGGGTCAGTCTTAGGACCATTACTGTTCTTGTTAGTCATTAACGAGCTCTCTGAAGAACTTCCTACATTATTCTTTTCGCAGATGACATCCTTTTGCTTCAAGCAAATAAATGCTCATCTCAGCTTCAACAATCCTTTACTTGCCTATGTCAATAGGCCATATCGACTAAACCTCTAACCACAGCAAAAATAATGTTATGTTTTTCTCCTCTCCCCACATATCCCACCATCTATAAACTTTTACTATCTATGATAATAAAAACATCATTCAGTTTGTTCCTGAATATAAGTCCTTAGACCTAATCCTTGATCCTTGCCTTACCTTCTCTGTGCACAGTGACAATATTATTAACAAGGTTCTTTCACAACTGAAACTCTGCTACAGCATTTCCCACTTTCTCTCCCTAATGGCTAGAATGTCCTTTGCCAAAAATTTACTCCCTCACAAGCTAGAATATGGTTTGCCCTTTTTGACTTTCCATTCTGTCTATAATACTTACGTATTACAAACTACAGAAAGTAATATTTGCAGCTTTGCTTTGCATTACTGACTGACTCACCATTCTGATATATAAAATACTAAATAAAAACTGTGTTCCCCTTTAAAAAGATTACTCCTGTTTAGGGAACAGAAGTACTCACTTCAAAACTTCCAAGATGGCAGCGTGTCTCAAACCAGACCTCCTTTTGAAACCTCTGTAAGTGAGCGTGCTTTTTCCACACTAAGCTCTGCATAATGGAACAATCTCCCTCCAGTAATAAGATGCAAAGAATCCCTTGTAGACTTCAAGAAAGCACTATCTGAACATCTCTGGTAACCACAAATACGGTGGAAAACGGAGAAACAAAAACCAAACCAATAACTACAATATGTTCCTCGTTGTACAGAGCCCAGTGAAGGCAGTCCCACAAGCGTAGAGGTAGGTAAGCGTAGAGGTAGATATAAGTTCACAAAATCAAGTAGACTCTTTAGTCCAGAAATAACAACACCAATTTAATAGTAAAATGCAGTGGTTCCATTAAGCGCTTTCATTTCCAAAGGTACGGAAACTTCCTCAGAATAACACTGCCGTAAAAACAACTCATATATATACACCATCAATTAATTAATAAATTAGTTAATTAGAACCAAATTAGAAACCAAAATTTAAAGGTACATAGTTAAAAAACTTTTTGTTGTTGTTATATTGTTATGTCTTTCAGTTTTCCATATTTCATCAATTAATATTTGGTTAAAAAACATATATAAAGCACACATAATAAACTCATGTAAAAACATATGAAAACATGTAAAAAAATGTGTAAAAAGTATGTGAAAAAAAATGTGTAAAAAAGTATATAAAGGAACATTTCTACAAAAAGATAAACATTCAGCTTGTGCCCACTATAATATAAATGTGTAATATATGTATATAGTATGTAATATGAGATAATAATAATAACATATCCTGTTGTTGTAGTGATATGTATATTAAGGTTACATAAAATCACAGTAAAAAGCAAAAAGCCTTGGTGTAACAATCATTTCTTATAGTTGTACATTTTCCTTTTAATTTTATTTGCTTTTAGCTTTAAAGCTGGTATGTGACACATGGTCATTCATACCGGGGGGTATGTTGGAGTCCAGCCTTAGTTGCCAAATAAGTTCCCTGTAACTAACCTGGTTTTCCCAGTCTCCCCCCCTGTTATTTTTATGTACCTTTTCTAAAACCCAAAACTTGAAATTGGCCTCCTTACAAATTATTGTGTGGCGAAAAAGAGCATTGGTGTCCTTTTTCTTGTTAACGTCATACATATGTTCATAAATCCTTTGGCGTAAGTGTCTTTCTGTCTTGCCTACATAATAAGACTAACATGAAGAACAGTAAACCAAATATATTACTCCACTGGTGTAACAAGTACAATGTTGTTTCCCTTTTATAGGAAATGGAATAGTGGGTAGTGTTAAATCATCTATGATGGCTATGAATGTACACTGTGAGCATCTTCCACATCGGAAGGTACCTTTTTTCTTAGTATCCACGTCATAGCTGTTCCTTTCAACAATAGTTTTTAAATTAGGTCCCTTTCTAAAGCTGTAGCAAAGATGTTTGTCAAATATCCCCAAAGTGTTGGGCATACTTTTGAAAATGTCCCATGTTTTGTAAATGGCTTTTTTTATTATATTAGTATTGGAATTATATGTCATAATAAAAAATGGTATGTCCAAAGCCATATTTGGAACAATATTGTTGTCAGAGTTTGTGTGTTCATCTAGCAGGTTGTTGTCACTAGTCCTTAATTCAGCATTAAGTAGGGGAATGTATTTAGTACCCCATCCCATAGCAACCTCTTGTTTTAAGGGGAGTATAATGGATTCGGGGTAGCCTCTCTCCAAGAATAATTTCTGTATATAGTCTAGTTCTTTGACCAGATCACTATAATTGGTTGTCATCCGGGCCACCCTAACCATTTGTCCCTTAACAATATTTTTCTTCTGTAATGGTGGGTGATTACTAGAATAGAAAAGGTAAGGGTTGGAGAAACATGTTTTTCTGTATACATTGGATACAAATGTTTTCCTAATGTAATCCTTCCTAATAGTTAAATCCAAAAAGTGTATTTCGTCCCAATTGAATTCATGTGTAAATTGCAAAAATGAAGTGGAACTATTGAAATAATCTAAAGCTTTGAGGGCCTCGTCATGTGTACCATTCCACACTATCAATATGTCATCCAAATAGCGGTAATATTGAACTATGTTGGCCCGAAAAGTAGAACTGAAAACAAAATGTTGTTCCCAAAATAACATGACAATGTTGGCAGAAATGGGGGCACAAGCTGCCCCCATTGCCACACTGTCTAGTTGTTTATAAATGTTGTCTTGGAAATAAATAAAGTTGTTTTTCTAAACCAATTATATGTTTTCCAGAATCAGGCTGAACTCATTGTTGGTCAAAAATTTAAATTCAATTAACATATATATCTGAACATCTCCATAATAACTCTGAATGTATATGTTTTAGAGACAATGGCTAATTATTAACTGTGGAATGCCAATGCACAATTGCTCTAAGCCAGTCAGAGAGATCCATTTTAATGTACTACTGTTGACATAAATTATACTTGTATGTGTCCAGGTAGTGACTGAAAATGGTATGTGAACCAGTCCACCTACCCAGTTATCAGATTGTAAATAAATAAATAAGTCCCTTCTGACCTTATCTGTCCAAAGAGGAGTACAATTGATAATGCATGAGGTAGGAGCAGCTTTTTTGCAAATTCTATTATGTCATATTTTTTTTTGTGTTAGATTTAGACCATTTTCACTATGCCAGGTATATGCCTATCCCAGCCCTTGCTGAGTTAGTTTAGTATCAGTCAATGAGTAGATAACAGTGTCCAGCTTGCAGTCATCCACTAACTTGGTCAACCACACTTCTGGGATATTAGCTTGGATGTCTGCAAAATAAATGCCAAACAGGAGAAGGGCCCAGTACTGATCCCTGTGGTACTCCACCATTCAGAGACAGTACCAGCAATGTTCACAACTTGGGATCTTTTGGATTGTCAATGTATCTGTCTATTACTAAAATTTATTAATCAGCTATTGATGATATGTTCAGTTTTAGACAATAATTACATTAATTGTTATTTTGCTTGTTTTCATTGTAATAGTTCTTTATGACATACAGTAGTAACAGTATTTATAAATTTTGTAAATGAAGACGTAAGCACATTTTTCATACTCTGTAGCCATTTTACTGGCTATTGTTAAATAGCACCTGAGAAGTGGGAATTGAGACGGGAGGGGGTGCACACCTGGGAATTGAAGCATTAAACAACATCAAGTGTAGATATTATAAATTTATCAGACTACAATGCTTGCAGGAAACATTTAATTTTTCCCCAGAAAATACTAGAACTTAGTAGTCATAAATCATATGCTTCCATCTTGCTTTGATTAAGGATTTATATCTCTAACAACCAACACCTTCCTTTGTATATAATTTCAATTCTATATGGAGTGCTAAATGATGTATGCAAAAAAATTCCAAGAGAATAATCTCTAAAATAAAGGTGATGTAATTTTTTGAGGGTTATAAAATATTTTTTATCTATTATAGTTAAAGTTGAGCCACTACTAATATTATATATTTTGAATAAATTAAGGACCTGATTCAGAATGATTGCCACAAGGTGTAAGTCTGGTATATGCCTTACAGTAGCCATTCCTAATTCAGAGACAGCCTTATCATGGGCTAACTCTGCGGCCTACATCAAATGCTAATGAAGCATTTGAGGACAGTGGCCTATGTTAATCATGCTTCCAATGGGTAACATGATGTTAGAGGTAAGTATCAGGGAGTTTAGAGGAGAAGTAGGGGTGGGGGTGATGAGTGGATGTGTGTGTGTGTGTGTGTGTGTGTGTGTGTGTGTGTGTGTGTGTGTGTGTGTGTGTGTGTGTGTGTGTGTGT